>NW_027466954.1:1075000-1120000 GCF_046128005.1 Genypterus blacodes
CAGCAGGAGGCCTCTGATCTGCGTCACGATAGGTCCTTCCACTCCCGGGACGATGATGGTCTCTCCTTCACGCAGACGTCCGTTAATCAGGATAACGTCTATGGTGGTTCCCATTCCAGGCAGAGCTTTCACCTGAACACAGAGGCGTCAGTGTGACTCCAGTGCTCAGGAGCACAACCTTAATGTGGGAACACACACACACACACACTTGTGCTCGCTCACCTCCATGACCTGCGCCCGGAGCTCGTCGCAGTGTGCCAGCCGGCGGGCCAGCATGGTCTGAGTGAGGTCCACCAACAGGGCGATGAGGTTTCCCATGCCGTCCCCGCTGTGGGCGGAGGTGGGGACCAGAGACACAAACGTGCGGGGGTCCTTGTTCTCATAGAATAGGGCGGCATTAAGACCCTGAGGAAGCACAGCAGCAGCATGTCAGATCAGAACACCTGCCTCTTTAAAGGCTGCAACAGCACCACCCAGTGGCCAAGAGGGGGTTTGATAACGTCGACACTCTCTAATGTGACTAATGTGTGTGTGATCATGCAATGTGTGTGATCATGTGATGTGTGTTAGCATCCAACATGAGCGCAGTGCTGAAGCATGCTGGGGAGTTGTGGTGCTGTCGTTGGGGGATGATGACGTAATGATGGACACCTGCTGAGCGAACTCCAGGATGATGGCCTTGGCTCGCTCGTCAAACTCGTCCTTGGTGTTCTTCTTCTGCTTCTTCAGCGTGGCCACCACGTCCGTCTCTGGGCTCCTCTTCCAGTCGTACAGGCGGTCGATCTGATGGGGACCAAGGACCAGGAGGAGCATTTGAGTCATCATGATAAATCAAGGATCCAGATCAGCGACCCGGCTCACATCTCTCCCTCCTGATTTCATTTCTAATCCCAGTGTTTGTGCAGTAAAGCAGTCTGACCTTGTTGAGAGCCACGATGAAGGGACACTTCTTCTCCTTCAGCAGGTTGATGGACTCCAGCGTCTGAGGCTCCAAGCCGTGCATGATGTCCACCACCAGGATGGAAATGTCACAGAGAGAGCTTCCTCTGTTCCTCAGGTTACTGGAGAGACACACACACACACACACAGAAAACACTCCTATCATTGGCCCATATGGGGATTGAGGCCGCAAGCATGGAGAGAACTCACAGGGTCCCAGAGACTCTCAGTATAGATGACCAGGGAGTAAGTGTGTGTGTGTGTGTGTGTGTTACCTGAAGGACTCGTGCCCTGGTGTGTCAATGATCAGCATGCCGGGGATCTTTATGCCTTCTGTGTCAAACTGTGAACACAACAAACTATTAAATACACACCAACACTGAGTGAGTGAGGGAGGGAGTTAGTGTGTGAGTGTGTGTGTGTGTGTGTGTTCCTACGTTTTTGACCATCCTGGTCTGCTCCTCTATGGTTTCCTTGGGGACGTTTGTGGCTCCTATCTGCTGAGTGATTCCTCCAGCCTCACCGTCCTGAACGTTAGTGTGACGCAACTACACACACATACACCAAACACACATAAAGTGAGTACACAAGTAACACACACAACGCACAGTCTGACTCAAGTAAACTGAGTCAAACAGTACAACATTCACTTCTGCTGCTACTTCCTGCCATCAGCAGACAGCCAGTAAAGGGTTAAACAGTGACCCGGTCTGCAGCAGGTCACCTTGTCCAGGATCTTGGTCTTGCCGGTGTCGACGTGTCCCAGCACACAGACCACAGGAGCTCTCAGCCTGTCGTAGTCGATGTTCTTCAGGTTCTCCGCTTTCCGTTTCTATGGAAACACACAGCCGGTGAGAGGAGCGGAGGAGAGTGAGGCGCTCTCCCTCCCGCTGCGTCTCCTCACTCGCTCACCTCTATCCGCCTCTTGGCTCGATCGTACAGCCGCTCCTCCTTCGACCGCCCGTCGCCGTCGTCGTCGCTCTCGCTGCTCTCCTCCTCGCTCTCCTTCGCTCCTTTCCTCTTCCCATGCATGGACACAGACACCTTCTCCTTCTCGTTCTCCTCCTCTTCTTCGTCGCTGTCCTCTTCCTCCTCCTCCTCCTCTTCATCCTCCTCTTCGTCCTCTTCCTCGCTGCCGTTGGGCTGTGTGGGGGCTGCCTTGTCCTCCTTCACCTCGATGTGGACCTTCTTCATGTCTGAGGAGAGAGCAGAGCAGTGAGCGAGGCGGCTCTGGATCAAACACGCTGCTCCGACACAAACCAGTGTGTGCAAACATCAAACACCTCAGAGGTCATGACCTCACCTTTTTCCTCGTCACTGGCAATGGCAATGGCCTCCCAATCATCCACAGCAGCATCTGGCTTCACCTCTGCAGAGAGAGAGAGACAGAGAGAGAGAGAGAGAGAGAGAGAGTGAGACAGACAGAGAGAGACAGAGTCGGAGATGTTGGTCATCATTTAAACAGCAGGACCCGTTTTGTCTGGTCCTTGTCTTCGTCTCTCACCAGGCTCTGCCGGCTTCTGTGCTGCCTCCTCCTCCTTCTTCTCCGTGACGACAAGTTCTGGAGTTTCTGACGTTGGTGGTGTTGCACCTGAAGCTTCTATGAGGAGAGGAGACAGAGGAGCCTTGTAACCATGACCGAAGGGACAGAGGGGTGTGTGTGTGTGTGTCTCTGTGTGTGTGTGTGTGTGTGTGTGTGTGTGTGTGTGTTACCTTCAGTCTGAGCGGTGGGCTTTTTCCTCCTCTTGTCTCCATAAACTGGTTTCTTCTTTGCCACAGTTTCTTTGGACGGCACCTCCACACCTGCACACACACGTTCATGCTGTTTGAGTGAGGACGAGCCAGTGCTTCATCTAACTGTCTGACTGGATGGAGGGAGGCGTGTCCTGGTTAGAGGTCTGGGTGCGTTTGTGTCCTGGTTAGAGGTCTGGGTGCGTTTGTGTGTCCTGGTTAGAGGTCTGGGTGCGTTTGTTTCTCACCCTGAGCCTGCAGCAGCTTGAGCGTGGCCTCTGCTCGGGCTCTTTTCTCTTTCTCGGCTTTGGTCAGCAGCTTGCCCTCTTTCTTCAGACGCTCCTTCCTCTCCTTCTCCTTCTGCCTCTTCTTCTCCTTGCGCTCCTGGTCCAGGCGCTCCTAAAGGTCAAACAGAGGTCGGGTCAGAGGGGGGCGGGAAAGGATGCGGGGCAGTTTGGACAAAGTGTGGGAGGTTCCTACCTGCTCCTGTCTCTCCAGCTCCATCTCCTCCAGCCTCCTCAGCCGCTCCTCCTCTTCCTTCTTGGCTCGCTCTTCCTCCTGCAAACACAGCAGCAACAGACAGTCAGAAGACAGAGAGTCAGAAGACAGATGGTCAGAAGACAGACAGTCAGAAGACAGACAGTCTTCCTCCGAGGTCTGAACCTCCTCTCGCCACACTGTCCTACCTCCTTCATCTTGGCGAGGGCCTCCTGCATGGCCTTCACTGTGGCCTTGCTGGGCCCCTTCTTCTTCTCCTTTTCCTTCTCCTCCTTCTCTCCCTTCTTCTTCTTCTTGTCTTTCTTCTTCTTGTCACCCTCAGCATCTTCTAGAGGAGTAAAGAAGCAAAAAAATGACATTCAGACGGAGAACTAAACTGATTTCTGGGTGTCGTGCAGACAGACAGGAAGAGAGAGACAGACAGGACAGTCTTACCCTCTGCTGCTGGCTCCGCCCCTTCCTGGTCCTCAATTGCTGCAGCTGGAGGTGGAGCTGGCGTAGGAGGTGTGGCCTCTTCCGTCTTCTTCTCTGGTTCTTTCTTGGGCTCCTCACTGGCCTCCTTCTCCTTCAGCTTCTTCTGCTTCATCCTCTCCTCCTCCTTCTTCTTCTTGTCCCTCTCCTTCTTCTCTGCCTTCTTCTGTGCCGCAGTCTTCATTTTGAAGGTTCCGTCGTCATTCTCTTCCTCCTCCTCCTCACTCTCTACCTTCACTGCTTTGCCTTTCTTCTTCTTCTTGTCCTTCTTGAAGGTGGGCTCACCCTCCTCCCCCTCCTCCTCAGAGTCTTCCTCCTTCTGTCCCCCTCCTCCGTCTCCTCCTTTTCGAACTCCACCTGCGTCCTCATCCTTCTCTTCCTCTTCCTCTGAGATCGAAGGCTTTTTGCCTCCTTTCTTCCCGGCCTTGTTGTTGAGGCGGGAGCACGATTCGCTCTCCTCCTCTTCCTCCTCCTCAGAGTCAAAGGCAGGAGCCGCCTAGAGGAGCAGGGACCACAAGGTCAAAGACGACAAAAGGTCAAACTGGACGTAAAGACACTAAAACTTCAGAGACACAGACACTGTCCTTACCATCTTCTTGTCTTTTGGCTCAGCCTCTCCCTGACCTTCACCTCCATCACCCTCCTCTTCCTCAGGACTGGCCCCGCCCTTTTTCCCCTTCCTGGTCTTCTTCTTCTCTGCTCTTGGAGGCTCCACGATCTCTACTTCTTCTTCTTCCTGCGGAGGTCAAGGTAAACATGTAAACAGGCAGATTGGGCTATATGATGTCATTGTTTTGCTGGGCGGTGAAAGGTAAACTTGCCTTGGCCTTCCCTCCACGGCTCTCCAGAGAAAGCTCCTCCAGCTCCTTCAGGATTTCCTCCTCACTGCAGCACAACAACAAAGACTTTAAGAGACCCAGTGAGGCGGCAGAGTGAGAACTTTACAAGACACAAGGCTCCAGAGAGGAGGAGGAGGGGTTAGGGTGCAGGGGAGAGGAGAGGAGAGGTTAGGGTGCAGAGGAGAGGAGAGGAGAGGAGAGGAGAGGAGAGGAGAGGAGGGGTTAGAGTGCAGAGGAGAGGAGAACACCAAGAAGAAGACTTAAGACAGGAAGAGGGGAGACAAAGTGAGAGGATGGAGATGGAGAAGAGGAGCGTAAAGGCAGGAGGAGCAGGAGGAGAGAGAGGAGCAGTGACTCACTCATAGTCGTCCTTCTTGGCTCCCTTCTTCTTCTTCTTCCCTTTTGGCTCCTTTGAAGCTCCCGCTCCTTCGATCTCTGCTGCCAGAGCGTCGATGTCGATGCCGTCATCTTTGGCACTGAGGACCAGACAGGAGAATCACATCAACTCATCCATCAATGCTCCTGATTACACTGAAGCAGCAGGAACTCTGTGTGAGCTTGGGTCAGCTGTTACTTCACTTTGGACAGATGGCTTGGATTTGTTATCAGTTATGACGTGTAAAGACCGATACAGGTCCTCCATTCACACATGAAGTCTATGGTGGCGCAACAGGGGTAAAGTGACATTAACAAACAATGCAAGGCTCTGGCTCTCTGCTCTCTCTCTCTCTGAACAATAGAAACTGGTGTAAAGCTGCTGACCTTCGTTTCTATTCAGCACCAACCAAACTACAGACTGAAGTTCATCTCTAAATGTTTCTATACTAGGAGAGGTTCATACACACATGAACAATATTATAAGAGGAGGGGGAACATCACACATTTGTCTTCGCGAATGGAATTAGGAGTGAAATATAAAAGAAACCGTGTGTGTGTGTGTGAAAGCTTCTCTGCTGGTCAGTGTGAACATGAGATATCAGACGAGGGGAACACACACACACACACACATCAGAGCTTTGACTTCTGTACTGGTTAAGATTAGTAACTGTCAGAAAGAGACGAGTTAGTAAAGCAGCTGGGTGTTTAGCATTAGATCTCTCTCTCTCTCTCTCTCTCTCTGCTAGCTACCAGCCGCTACATGCTATCCCGTTATCATGTCTCGTGTAAACACTAACAGCTGCTCATTCTGACGTCTATTTTTTTTTAATATTTACTATTTGTCTCAGTTCCGGTTATAATAATTTCATAGTTTATGTCAATGACAGGCTCAGCAGCAGACTCAGGCTCAGCTGTAGACTCAGCTACAGCAGCGCCTCGGTGCTAGCTCCCCTCTGCTAACCTAACTGACTTAATGACCGCGCTCAGAAACACCGACTAACACCACACCGTCTAACCCGCGGATGGCACCGTCTCCCCGGGCAGCTCGTCCCTAAAGCTCTCGGCTGTTGTGTGATTGATCTCCAGCCATGTTGGAGCCGTTTAAAGCCGCACACATCTGCTGACGGCCACATGAACACTCGTGGTTAGCCTCAGCTAGTCCCGCTAGCTGCAGCACAGCGCCCCGGCACACAAGCCAGCGGGCCGCCGCTACTGCTCAGGGCTCTGCGGGGGATAGAGGCGCCCACACCGGCAATGAGCCGGATTGAGCGGCATGTTTGCTCTACCTGTCCTCTCCGGATTTCTTCTGTTTCTTCCCCATGCTGCTGCTTCTCTGCTCCGCTGCTGCGCTGCTCCGGCTCACATCTGACAAAGCTCATGTGTTCACACGGAGGAGGTGTCACTCCGCAGCAACACAGGCACATAGCGGCGAAGGATTTTGGAATTATGTTCACGATTCTGATAATATTAGAGTTATATAGACGAGAATGAATGTAACGTCCCTCTGTCTGTAAACTCTAAACCCTAACAGAGGTCAGAGGTCAACGGGTGTTATAAGAGTCAGAACGCAACACTTATTATATTATAGATATTGAAACTTAACAACACATTTTATATTTTATGAATACATTATTTGTACTAAAAGTGGAAGTCCTGATTTTGACTATTATCATATTAACTTGTTTCATTCAAAAAAATTAATTCGGCTATTTCGGAGACAATTTCATAAATACACAAACGTTCAAAAATGTGGTTCAAGGAATAAAGTCGAATATCTCTTAATTTTTTTTTCGTGTTAGCGTTTCTACGTGACGTATTTTCAGTTACGTTTGTTGCTGTCCCGTTTAATGTTAAATAAAGCCCAAGAAAATCTAGTTTATAAATCTGTTTGTTTTCTGTCCTGAGGATGGAGTGAGACGTCTGATTTTGTTCCCATCTGACGCTCATTGGACACAGTGCGCACGCGCCATGTAACAAAGGAAGCGCTTCAATTGTTTGCGTGACCTGGAAACACATCCGGTCCGCCATCTTTAAGGACGAGCGAAGTCCCCTTTGTAGCGCGAGGATACTTCGGCGGTGCCTCGTGTGTCTCCTCGGAAGGCTGCGTCTTTCAGAGGGCAGAAGGCTCAGCTGAGCAGCCTGCGCAGGAAGCCTAACGAGGAGAGAAACAAACAGTGTGGGGATAGAAATGTTATTTACCATTCACAGAGTGTACTAAATGTCCGATTTGATCCCAAACATGAATAAAGAACATATCACTCTGTGGCTAAATAATGGTACTGTAATTTTGCAATTAAGTTTTTGGAAGTCAAAATATTATATGTAGATTAAGTACATTCGTTGTGACTTAGAACTTTTCTTCTGAAAGTCTAAAAACAAAGAGATTTGAAAATAAAAACATTTGTATTTTATATTTTTTTTTAAATGAAATTTAGCAATAAGTTCATAACATATTGTGCTCCACAAACAGAGATGCTATCAAAGCTTTGTCTGTTGACGTCACTTTCACACTGCATCTGTGTGCTGATGTTTTAATCCACACAACATGAATACAGCTTACATGAGGAGGTCAAAGGTCAAAGCCACCATATGACAAAGGAGCAATTCAGGAGGTGCTGTCCACACACACAAGAGCAAATATGAACGTTGGTGGTGTTCATGCGTGTCACTGGGCGTCACCTGTGTGTGATGGGTGACAGGGGGCGGAGCCTACTAATGGCCATGGCTGGCAAGGTCAGTGAGGTGATTGGTCCCATGTTCCACGGTATGATTGCAGGGGGGGTCAAGGTTGCTGCTGATGATTGTGATGGGAGGTGAGACACACACACACACACACACACACACACACACACACACACACACTTGACAAGTTGTGATAAATGATCTTTGTAATGTTATATGAAGGTGTACTCACAGGCTTTTATTTTGAAACCTCACTTGTCTTAACCTGTAATGAACAAATTCCATTGATAAGTTCCACAAAATTCTTTCACACACACACACGCACACAGAAACACCTCCATTCTGGATCAATTAGCAGGCTGCGATAAAGAACAATTAGCCAGCTGGCTTTTATGAAACAAAGCAATTAATGTTATGCTAATAAGTCAGATTTTGAGCAATTCCAGATCATTTGCTAATCATTGGCTAATTACTTTGACGACTCGCTCATCAAATTATGAGAGATTGAACTGACAGATGTGGATATTTAATAAACTGGGAGCTCAACAGAGGCTCAGCCGAGTCAGGAGCCCAGTTTTACACTTCAGACCCTAATAACTGCAACTTTATTACTGACAGTGAGGAAGCTGACGAGGGAAGAAGGAAGGAAGGAAAGAAGAAGCTTAATCCAGAGAGACTCTCAGTTTGTTATGTTCAGTGTAAACTACAGTAACACGTTGTTCCAGTCCTCAGCTCAGATCAGTGCAGTCACACAGCTTCTACCTCTGAGTGACTTGTGTGAAAAGCAGCAGTGTGTTAAACCAGGTGAGGCGGCCATTAAACGACAGCTGTTGTCTGAGCTAATAGCCGCCCCGGCCAGTGGAGGTCAGGCTTCTCGGGGCCTAATCACAGGGACGGGACAGACCCTCAGACCCTCGTGGGCAGGAGGGGGCGGTGTCAGCGTTTACGGCCTCCCCCCTGAAAACAGAAGCCGGGGTCATTCCCTGCATAGCTGCCGTCCCTCCTGGGGACCTCCATCTAACTCCACCTGCCCCAAAGACACTCACCTTTAAGCCAACCTCAGAGTCCTTTACAAAAGCAACCAGAAAACTGCTGCAGAAACTACGAGCAGGACCTGAACCTGAACCAGGATTTCAATGCAGGTCCTGTCATCAGATCAGATTGTTCCCATAATGCATCTGGAGACAGAGATCACACTTTCAGATATGATGCAACAGGGACTGAAGTCAGAACACAGAGGGAGGAGATACAACCCTGAACTGAAGGACACACACACACACATAAATCAATCTTCCTGGCCTCATATTTACTGAAACAGGCTGCAGCTTGTTGACAGGATGTTTTAACTTCTGCCATTAATTTGACAGAAAGACGTTTTATTTCCTTTTCATGTTTTGCTCCCTGTGAGTTGCCGCGGTGCTTTTGATGTTTTTATTCTTTTAATTCTGGCCAATATACGTCCATTTGTTGTTTCATTTTCAAAAACTTTGAGCCAAATTGGTAGTTAAAGAAACGCACATAGCCCAGATGGAGGGTGTAGATCACGTGTGTGTGTGTGCGTATGTGGACCTGAGCTGTTGTTGTCTTTGCTCTTATTTGCTAACAGGCTTTTTCTCTCCTTCTGCATGTTTTTCCATCTTTTATTCTCTGGGCACGGCCATTTTCTGATGATGAATATGTAAACGGCGCCTTCAGAGACGCTGTCGTGTGTGTGGATGTGACAGTGCAGGAGCGGGAGTTTCCCCCTGAGACCTGGTCCTGTCAGTGCGCCTCAGTAAAGACCGCCCTCCACCCCCCAGCCCCCCAGAGGAGCAGGAAGACGCCCCTCCCCCCACGCTGTGTAAATGAGACCATCAAAGTGAGGACAGAACTTCCGCAAATCTCAGGACGGCTCGAGCCTCCGAGCAGATAACGAGGATTATTTTACAGGGACAAAGGTTTGACGCCGACAAGTCACGACCCCGGGGACGTTCATGTGTAATGTAGGCACTGAGGAAGACAACAGGAATCTATAATACCTATTTATGTTAAGGACACAAGGGTTTTCATATTCATCCTCCCACTGCTTCAGCATATTTAAAGTTCTTTTTCCTCTCCAGACATAATGAAGTAGGTTAAATCAAACCCTGCACTCATGTATTCATGCCCTGATTGTGGAGTATTTAGATTATAAATATTGATCTTTTTACTGCTCTGCATCGATGTGACTGCTGGAGTCACTTTAGCTCATTTTCATCTTTTCCATCCCCTCTTCTTTTCCGTCTTTGTCGTTCCTTATTTCCTTCCGTCTCCTCCTTTCTTCATTTGATCCTCTTTGGCTTATTCCTTCATTTCTCTCCCTCTCACTGCTCTGTTTCCTTCTTTCCTTTTCTTCCGCTGTGTCCAGGTGGGTTTACAGAGCGGAATAAACGCCTCACCTCGTTTCTGCTCCTCGTAGTTAATTGAATTACTCGTTAAGTATCTGGGCCGTCGCTCTGAGCTTCTTTCTGTGTGAAGAAACGTCTCTTTATTTATTTATTTGTAGCGTTTGGTCCCGGGGGGGTGGAGGAGGTGAACAGGATCATTTATCCAGAATAACACACTCACTGTGTGTTAAATGATTTGGTAATAAGTGGGATCAGAGTCACAGTCTGTTTCATCTCTTCACCATGGAGGAATGAATTCTGCTCTTCGTCTCTTCGCCCGTGTGTCATATTCATGTCAAACTCTATTGATCCCTGAAGAGACATTTCCTCCATTACAAGGATGTATCTTCCTTCCATCCTTCCTCACTTTGTTCTTTGTACTTTTTATTTTTATTTCACTCTCTCTTTTCCTTCCATTCTTCCATAGCAGAAACAGTTTCCGAGCTTCTTCATCTCAGGTTGAGTTTAGGTTTCTGTAGCTTGAACTTTCAAACAAAACTGCCGTCTTTGTGCAAAACCGAGAAAGAAAGGTCTCAGTGTCACCTGATAGCTATTGACCAATCACAAGGTTGTCGAACCTCTGGTGGGAAAAAAGGTACGTGGACGGGCCGCATTCCAACTCAGATGAGGTTTCCCCATCCAGGTTTACACTAGATGCCAAGTGGGTTGACCCACTTCCACAGAAATCCCAGAGGACCACACACACACACGCACACTGCCTGTTGTGAGTGTGTGTGTGTATTAATTGGAGCCTGCATTTCATTACTAAACTTGGTTGATGACTTCTCTGTTTGCACGCTCGCCTGCTCCCACAAGATGTTTAACGACAATAAATCAACTGTCTGAGCCACACACACACACACACACACACACACACACACACAGTAGATTTAACACTCTGGTCCCAGCAGACATGAATGGTCTCCATCATCTTCCTCATTACGCACTGCAGAGCTGCTCTCTCTCTCTCTCTCTCTCACACACACACACACCATGGAAATCATGATTCTTTTCTGTGGTTCAGCAGGAGGGATCATACTGATTCAGTCAAGACAAGACTACTATTAAGAGACAAAGTACAGATGTGTCGACTGGACTCAAACTCTTCTTTGTTCAATGAGTCAGTGAAGGTTTGGATCGCTGAATGAGTCTCACCTGATCTTGTTCACAGCTAAATTGGTCCTTCAATCTTTTTCCGTAAAGGAGATTTGCCAGATTGTGACGAAAGCTCAGTGGTGCCCTCCTGAGTTTGTAACACTCATTAGCTAAGCCAGTCATGTAAGGTGTGTTAGGCTGTGCTTGATTTAACTATCATAGTACGTCAGTCAACCCGCTAAGAGACAAAACAGATGAGAGGTTGGGGCTCTCCTGTCTGGCTGCAGACGTCAGCGGTCCAGAGGAGGCCGCAGTCTGAGGCTGACTGATGAAGACGATTATGTTTTAAAGGTTTCACGTGGCAAGCTGGAATTCATGTCCAGCCTTAATCGTGCTCGTTTTCTGCCCTGTTCACTCCATTAACGGCGAGCGGGGGGCCCGAGTGGCGGGTCCGCGGCTAATTACGGCATGAGGGATGATGGGCGAGGGCTCATTAGCGGCGGTGCGAGCCGAAACATACTGTGTCTCTCCTGGCTAATGATGTTGGATCCACGGTGAGGGGAGGCCGGTGCTCGCCGCTCCATCAAACGTCTGAGTGTCCGGGGGTTAACGTGGCTGTTGACTTCCTAGCTCTCCCCGCGTCTCTGAATCTGAATCACAGCGGCCTTATTAGCAGACAAGTCCAACCAAAACACAAAGAGAGTTTATGAGACGGAGGTCTGAGATCCTGTTGTTGTGTTGTTCAAATGGGAAACATGTTTTTGGATTTTAAACACAATGCCCTGCCATGCTCTGGTTTAAGTCAAATGAATCTAGTCTTATCTGATGGACCGGTCTCACTCACTGACTCGTACACTAAAGGGACAATCACTCAAACCTACACAGCTTCAGACTTTTGCCAACAGAAATCTAATTCAACAAATCTTCACAAAGTCAATTTTACCACTGATTTACAAAACAAAATTCACTGCTACACTCATTCTACCCCCCCGGCTTCATCCTTTCAGCCAGCTGTGAATGATGGCTGGCTGAGGCACAGAGGGCATTTAGTTCTGCTTCGTTGTGTCAGGTAAGAGCCTGTCATGAGAGAGAGAGATAGAGAGAGAGAGAGAGAGAGAGAGAGAGAGAGAGAGAGAGAGAGAGAGAGCGAGCATCAGACTATCCTGCACTTTAAACACAGACCTTTAGGTAAAAGCTAAAATATGGTTAAATTGTAATGAAGGCAGAACAAAGTGAGAGAAAGCAAGGAAAGAAAAGTTTAATAGGAAAGAAGAAACAACTGAACCCCAGTAATGAACTCCAGCTTAAAGCAGGTAAAGCAGTTCAGTAAATAAGGAGGGAAGAAGTCCTGAATGTATAAAGGGAGTAAAATGAGGTAAAATACAAGAAAGAAGGGAAAAGAGAGAGACCAAAGGCATAAAGAGAAGGTGTGATAAAGAGAAGTAAACTAGTAGTGATAAAGAGAAGTAAACACGTCAGACCAAACTGTCTGACAGGGTCCATGTGTGAGACAGAACATAACAAACACCACAGCGCCACATTTATTTTGTATTGAATGTCATAAATTTTCATTTCATTCATCATTAGTGATGTCGTCCTGCTAAATTGACCTTTGACCCCTTGGCAGAGACATGACGGGAGGTAAAAGGTCAGATTGATGTCGGGTGTCCAGAAGATTGCGCTACGTCCTAAAACACAAAGTGACGGGGGAGCGATGGCGTGACGGAGGGGGAGAGAGAGAGAGAGAGAGAGAGAGAGAGAGAGAGAGAGAGAGAGAGAGAGAGAGAGGGTGGGTCAGACTTTCATGTGAGAAAAAGGAGAGCGATAGAGACGGAGGTGTAATGGAAGACAAAGCTGTCATTCATTGCTTTTGAGACGTTGTCTTTTGGGATGAAAAGGCCGCGGCGTTCTCAGACGGGCAGATCTGTTGGCCGCCTTCACGTGGTTAATGGGAGCCGACACAGCGAAGCCACAGGAAACGGGCACAACGAGGCGGCTCTAACCCAATTTTAGCCGCCGTCTCCTCACATCCTGTTACAGCTCCTGCACCAGCAGTAATTAAGGCTGTAATAATTAAATAAGTCAGTTTTTAGCCTGTGTGGGAGTGAACATCTCATCTAATTACATCGTCTGAGAGGATTTCTACTTTCCTACAAAAGTCTCAACAACCAGAATCAATAACAGTGTGAGAATTTAATTTTCACATTGTTACTGAACTAAAACAGTCTGTGTACCAAAACAAGGTAACACTGGTGAGAAGGAAAGGAAATCAGGAAGGAGAGAAAGGAGGAACAAATATGGGAGAGAAACAAGGAAGTAAGAAAGATCAAAAGAAAGAAATGTGTGTGAGGAGCCTGATGACTGCAGGAGGAAAAGTAGAGAAGTAACTTTCCCTCCTGACTGTCTGGACCCGGTCCCATCTCTGTCTAATCCTCTGGGTTTGCCGTGGAGGTGGGTGTGTACTTACCTGCGTGTTTCTTAGGGCCAGGGGTCAAAGGTCGTGCAGCGTGCTGGTTAAAGAGGGGGGACGGCTGGTTTCAGTTTGTAATGACAGTGATTACACACGGCGGGAACACCTGCTCTGAGCTTTTACACTGAAGGGTTGGACAGGACATGATGGATGGAGCGCCGCCACTCAGATACTTTAATGAAGTGGAACTAAAAAGTCCCACTACAAGAGCGGTTTGAAATGTTTACCTGAGACTTCAACACAAGAGCTGTACACACACACACACACACACACACACACACACACACACACACACACACACACACACACACACACACACACACACACACAGCTCTGTAGGTTCCTCAGCTTTTGTCCCTAAGCTCAGATCAATTGACATTTAGAGCTCTGATTGGATTTTTGATTATCGGAGCTGAAAGGGGCTCGATTGACTGGCCTCTGAGGTTGCCCCTGACGATGGCTGATCCAATGAGGATTGAGTTTTTTAAGTATCTTCTTGCATCAACCACGCTTAGTATTGATCACCGCACTGCAGCAAACACACATCCAACCTCTAATTTCATTTTCTTATTGAGTCCCAAAATGTTCCTCTGAACAGAATAATGACTCTTCCACTCTTTGAGCTTTAATTTGAAGTCAAACCCTTTCCTGAGAAATTTCACAACTAGATCAGGTCCCATGTGCGGCTGCCTCTCCCTCCCTCTGTGTGTGTGTGTGTGTATGTGTGTGTAAATGGAATCTGGCATTTAGAGGCTGATGTAAAGGTTGATAGTGCCACGCTGCTCTGCTCTGACTGACTGAATCATGTGGAATGGCGGCGTTGATGCTCCGGGCAGCGTTGGCCCACGCTCCCCCCCTCCCCTCACCGTGTGTCTCTCAGCTGCGGCGGGCGAGCCGGCCGACGCTGGCGTGCTGTTGAATGCTCTTCCCTCTCCACTAACAACATATGGCGGAAGACTCGTCTGATATTAGTGAGCTCTCAGCTAATGTTCATATTTAAATGGTGGTGGTGGGCGGGGCCTGTTGTCTTTATCTGTCCAATTGTATCTTGTTATTTTTTGTCAAATCCCCGCCCCTGGAAACGCTGCGGAGCCATTTGGGATCCCATTAAGGCTGCGTGTTGGAGGCTCTTATCAGAAGAAAATCCTGCTTCATTTAGTGCTCTGTTACACGCCCCACCTTCCTCCCCCCCCCCCCCCCTCCTTGGCCATAATGGATGATCGCTCTGCTCGGCTTGCATGCAGGAAAGGTTTAATTAAATCATAGTCCAATCATAATCCATGTTGTTAATTAAACTGGATAATTTATAAGTACAAAAGAGGGTATTTATTAGCTGCAGCGTGCACAGTGAGTGTGCACATGCACACACACCACCCCCTCCGCTCCCTTACAACCTTTTACTATTGATGCCCCTGCATGATTGATAACGAGACAGAGGCTGCTGTACTATTTGTCTAATGGCCGTGCAATTAAATTCCCTTGTAAATGACCCATGCCTCATTTCATCCTAATCTATGGAATTTTGATTGAATTTGTCAGCGCTAATTGAAAAATACTGCTATTTAATGTCTGCATTGCAGTTGCAGATCAGGCCTCCTTTAATGAGATTGTGTCCCAGTGACCCTGGAGGACGGGGGTGGGGGGGTGGGGTATTCATGCGTGCCCTTGACACGGGCCGAGAACGGCGTGGGGGGGTGGCAGAGACCCGCCCAGGGAGCCATTGGGGGTCAGGGGTCACCTCGTAGGCACGGTGATGTGTTATGATGCTGCAGCCCCGATGGCTCTGAACAGGTTTGTATTAATTAATGAGAAAGTCATTACCGGATTCATTAAAATGAGGTTTGATGCAGACACAGGAGCAAATATTGTGATTTAAAGCGGCGCGGTGCAGTTTTGGAGGAGATGAATCACAGGATAATCACAGAGGAACGACTGCAGACCTCATTGGGGGTCATAAAAGTAAGAATGAGGTGATGATGGATCAGAAACCGCTAACTTAACGCAAATCCAATCTGAGGGCATCTGACAAACAGGAGCTGAGAAGTTACATTACAAGATAAAACCTTACAGGTCCTGTTAGAGAAAGACAACACGAAGAGAAGGAAATGACTTTGGTTATAACAGCAGGTTTTAGGTTTTAGTATTAGAGTCCATCTGCCTCCAGGCCCATTTGTAGATCTTGGGCTCTAAGGTTAAGTTCCTCAGGCTAGCTGGACTCTCATGGACACTGATTTTTGGAAATATTAAACCCATAAATTTGAGAAAATACAAAAATAAGCCAGAAGAATATAAAGCATCCTTCACTGACTGAGTTTATGTGCTGAACTAATTTTGGAGCTAAATGCCACCTGGAAGGATCCATCTCTGCTGCTTTAACAGCTCAACAGAATTCAATAACATGTGGAAGGTTCAGTCCCAGAGGACCAAGATGGAGGATTTGGACCAAACTGTGCAAGTGTGTGATGTTGTTATTAATGCTTCCTATAATCAGTGTGTATTCTGATAGGGCTACACATTCATGAAAATGTTCTATCATTACAATAGCACATTTACAGAAGTGTGCAGCTGAGCATCTACATGTGATTTATTATTTACCATGATGTGTTTTCTCATTTCTGTAATTGGCGTTGATCCAGCAGACCAGAGACGAGCTGTGGCGGCGCATCAGCGAGCCAATCAGGGCGCAGCGCGCGGAGAGGGGGGCGGGGCTCACGCGGAGACGGCAACGCAATTAAACAGAGGGGAGCGCAATTTAAATCCACTGCCAAGACAGCTGTGGGAACACACACACTCACACACACACACCGACACACACACAGCGGGCTGAGGGAGAGACAAGTGGCCCGTCCCGTGATATCGCTGCCCGGTCAAGTTGAAGTGGCTCCGGGACGAACGGACGCGGAGCTCCGTCGCTGTTTCAGCTTCAGTTTTTTGGGGGAAGCCGCAGGAAGAAGAGCCGCGGGTTCTTCAGCCTCTACGCCGCCTCGCAGCGAGAACCGCCGCGCCAATGGAATGCTTTGGTTCAGTCGGATTACCGCGTCTCTAAACTCCGGTTGACCCTCGCCGCGGCTCCTCCGGGGCGCCTCCATCACTGCATCCGCTCACAGCGCCTCCCCCCCCCCGGTCCCCTCTCTCCTCCAGTCGGTCATATGAGCGCAGCGTTCGGTCCGTCCTTCATGGTGATGCAGCGGCCACTCGGAAGCACCACCGCCTTCAGCATTGACTCTCTGATCGGCGGGCCACCGCAGCCCAGCCCGGGACACTTCGTCTACACCGGCTACCCGATGTTCATGCCGTACCGGTCAGTGGTGCTCCAGCCGCCGCCGCCGCCTCCGCCGCCCTCGGCCCTGCAGCAGGCTCTGCCGGGCGGCCACCACCCGCACGGACACCCGCAGATCCCCAGCTTCTGCTCCAGCCTGGCGCAGGGCATGGCGCTCACCTCCACGCTCATGGCGTCGCTGCCCGGTGGCTTCTCTCCGTCCCAGCAGCACCAGGAGGCGGCCAGGAAGTTCTTCGACAAAGCGCAGGAGATCCGCCTGCACGACGCAGACGACGGGAAGAGTTTCCTGCACGGGAAAGACTCCGCGGGGCTGCAGGCTTTCCACGACCCGGATGCGTCGGTGCAGTCAGCCACAGGTAAGCGGCTCGACCAGCCTGCAGGTCCCGGTAACAGCGGCGTGAGGCTGGGGCCACCGGAGCCAGACACACACCTAAGAATACGCGAAACACTCTGCGGGGAAAAAACTCGGATATTAATGAGAAAAGTTGATACAATTATTAAGTAATAAGAGCAGAGTTCTAATTTGAACGCAATTAATGAATCAAGTCGAATAAACATTTCTAACACTACTTCTCGTTAATAAATCATCTGGTTCCGTCATAAACACACACACACGTGAGGACCTATAGGTGTGTTTACGGAGCCGTTGAAGGGGAGATTTTAGTGAATAAAATAAGGATTTAACTATTCTACAATGAGCGTAATTAAAATGATTTGACGGTCAATTTTATTCTTTTATTTGTTGCGATGAAAGACAAAATAAACTTCCTTTCCGGATTAAACCTGAATAAAAACTCATCACGCTCATTACATTTTTTTGATTTAATCCTCTGTGTTTTACGACAGATTCGTAGTCAATATTGTTTTAAATGTTTCCTACTGAATCTCTCATAAATACGCGTTGATCACTACATGTGTACATGTATAAAGATGAATATCACCAATAATAATGACACGATGATTCAAACTTAATCAATCATTTCTCCATCGGTGTAACAATTTTCACGTTTTTAAAATCACACTTTTACTTTAATCAATTTCTGTTTTTGTAAAGTTTCTCTAATAATTTTAGAATTTCAGGACTATTAATGATAATTTGATATATAGTAATTGTTAAGTTATTCTTTATAATAATATAATAATAAAAGCCTATCCAGTCAAAACCTTATTTTTATATTATAGTTATGAAAAAACAGTTTTTAGTTGTTTTCTAACTTAGCTAATAACTGTTTCCATGACGACTGCACTTGTGTGTACTCTGACTGCTCTTTGAGTGTTTAAAGTGCTGTTGGCTTCATGCTGCTGAAATGTAATGAAATTGTTCTGAAAATGAAGCGGCAGAGTCCCAGTTGATCAGCAGTCACAATCAGTGTGACCTTTGACCTTTGATCAGTGAGGCCGACCTGTCAGCACAGTGTGTCATTGTTTGCCCTCATGACTTTGTGGTTTGTCTCTTAAAGTTTCTCCGTGTTGCGATGACTCTAAGTATCTGCTGATGCCTTGCTCATGCTTCCTCTTTGCTCTGCTCCCTCTCAGTCAGAGCGCTCGGGAAAGACGACTCCAAGGAAGATGAGTGCGGCAGGAAGGACGAGTCTTTCTCCATGGACAGTGACCTGGACTACAGCTCGGACGACAACCTCACCTCCATGTGTCCCAAAGACGACGGCGACAGCGGCGGTCTGGACGACGGGCCTCAAGTCCACGGCTCTGCCGGCGGATCCGGAGGGGGCGGCGGCAGCGGGGGAGGCGGGAAGAACCGGCGACGGCGGACAGCGTTTACCAGCGAGCAGCTTCTGGAGCTGGAGAAGGAGTTCCACTGTAAGAAGTACCTGTCGCTGACCGAGCGCTCGCAGATCGCACACGCTCTCAAACTCAGCGAGGTCCAGGTCAAGATCTGGTTCCAGAACCGCAGAGCAAAGTGGAAACGGGTCAAAGCCGGCAACGTCAACAACAAGTCCGGGGAGCCGTCCAGGAACCCCAAAATCGTGGTCCCCATCCCCGTGCACGTCAGCCGCTTCGCAATACGGAGTCAGCACCAGCAGATGGAGCAAGCGAGGCCATAGAAGAAGAAGAACATACAGAGACTCCACAGCAAGAGAGGAGCCCTCAGCCCAGTCAGTCCAGTCAGCCCTCATGTTCAGGTTCTGGATTTGCTCTTCAGGACTAAAAAGATGATTTTTCTGAGCAGTGCACCTCAAACCTCCTTCACATCTGTTTTTTATCTGTCGCTCCATTTTCTCACACAGATTTTTCACCTTCCCAGAACAAATTAATTTTTCTCTCATGACTTTCTGCACTCTGTGGTTTTCACTCTGTTTTCACTCATGTGGTTTTCTTGTCTCAAGTGGCAGATTCCTCCTTCATTTTTCCTTTCAGATTTAAGATACAACAATATTTATGGCAAATAAGGACAAAGCGTTTCCTGCTCCGTGTGCGAGTGAAGGGATTTCTTCATTCAAGAAGCTTGAATGTTGATAAGGTCGATTCTCACAGAAATCATTTCCATATTTTCTGTCGTTAAATCAGATCAAATGAGTCTGATTCCTGTGTAAAGGCCGAGTTTACAAATCCTATCATTTTTAAAAGCTTTTATCATTTAAACGGTTCAGAATCTGTCACCAGGAGGAGAAAATCACACTTTACATTGCTCTTTTAGTCGTGTAAAGAAAGAAAGACGCCTCAATCTGAGACTGATGATGATTACGAAGATGGAAGACGGCAGGGAGGAAACACAGTATTATTATTATTAATTATTATTCACATCAGTTTTTAAATCATACAACCTGTTTAAACCTTTGGAGCCAAAACACTGTAAAGACAAGCTGAGGAGAGTTGATGTGTGACGAAGAGGAGGAGGAGAGAACGGAGGGCATGATGCTCCAACCTGCAACACACTGACCAACGCCTCCTCCACATGTAAATACACACACACACACACACACAAACACACACACACACACACGGGACCAAGCCGAGGCCTGAGGACAGTGGTGGACATTTAATTGAAATAGACGGCGTCACTTCAAATATTTTGTTCTTCTGATTGTTTTTTTTTGTTTGTGTTGATGGAGCTTGTGTGCTAATGAGGAGCCTTTGGTTTGTTAACAGGAAGTGAGCGGCTTCTTCTTTTTCTTCTTTGGCTCAAACTGTTGCTTGGGTTCTGTGTTTCTTTGACAAAAAGACGCTGCTAATTTATTTATATAAAAGTGTGCAAAGGTAACTAACATTCCCTGAAATATAAAAAAAAAAAAGATAAAGTGTGAATTAAAAGATCAAAGCAGATGTTCACACAGCTGCCGGTTTCATTCATTAAAAAAATAATCGAGTTTAATCAGTGTGAATGTGAATGTGTTCATGTGATTTATCCATAAACAATCCAAATGTAAATGCTGGAATCTTATTGAACATAAAAACATAATAAGACAGAACGATGCAGCACAGGACCGAGGCCTTTAATGTCTCTGCTTCATCCAAAGGCCAGAAAACGGAGGCCAAAATATTTATTTTATTTTGAAAAATAAAACGGAAATAAATTTAATAAACCCTGCTTGAAATTAATTTAACAGATTTAATCTTTATTTTATAGACGTTTTTAACAAATTATTTTCTACAATTATTTACTCTTTAGAGGGACAGAAATCTTTAGGATGAGATGATCCCACATTAATTTAGCTGTTTGTCTGCCTGGACATGCTGAGGTCAAAGGTCACAGGGATTGGGGGAAGGGAGGAAGGACGGAAGATCCTCAGCAAGAATTTACGCATTGAGAATTAAATAAACACAAACAAAAATAAAAAGGTTTGACTTTAAGTTTGCATAAATGGATTTAAGGTTAAAATGTAATAAACTGAAAAGTGTTTAAATACAGAAACAAATGTAATCAACCATTGTTTATATGAATATTTATAAACTTTGTATTTTCATTAACAAATGACTATAATTTGATAATTACATTATGCTTGTTCTCCTTTTGGGAAAAAGGAATAAACTTGATTTGAAATGAGTTAACACACAAGTGAACAGATATAAACTGAATATGACATCATCGGCATTAAGACAATATAAGTATTTAAAACTATTTTATGATAAGTAAGCTGGTGCTTTGATGTTCATTCATTTATTCTCGTGTTTAATAAGTGATCTTTTTGCTCGCCAATCAGCTGAGGCTCAACGTCAAACTAATTCTCTCCGCATATCGATCATTGATCAACTATAAGGGCCGATTAACGATTTTATTTTCCTTTATGTCAGTGAACGTGTTGAAGAGGAAGAATTGTATATTTAGTTTGGAGGCTAAATCTGCAGTTTATTTCTGATAATCACTAATCGATAATCTTGACAGTCTCGTTCTTACCTGGCGGCTCGGGTGGGCGATGACGTCATCAGATCTTCCGCTGGTTCGCTGGAAAACGCGTTTAGCTGCACAAACAAAAACGAAACACCGGACGTTTGTCACCGAATTAGACCTCCTCTTGTGTCTCTTCTGTTCTCAAATAAACTCACGGGCCATATTTACACCCGGGCTGAGGTCAAACCAATTCAGAACTAATCGATGACGGAAACAGCGTTCATCGCCGCTGCTAGCTAGCTAGTGACAACAAACATGCGAGCCGTTCACCCCGTCGCGTGTCTGTCAGCTCATTTCCTCAAAAACTCCAAACTTTATTGACCTTTAAAGATTAAACAGGCGCACGACCTCCTGTTGACGCCGCCTAGACAAAAACAAAAAGTTTTAATAGTTGGTTTCGCCCGCACCTGCTCGTAAGCGCGCGCGTCCACCGAGATGCTACGGAAGTGCGCATGCGCAGCCCTGCAGGTTCCCGCCGACCTGAACGTAGATTTGAGACGACAGAGCCACGAAATGTCCGCATGTTCTCCTCAGCTCCACTCTCAGGACTCAGGGGTGTATTTAGAAGCATTATTTTGTCTTTATTGAAAAGAGACACATTACAGTAGAGACTCTGTAGGTAGAATTTCTCAACAACGGTACTGTACAGCCAACAAAAACAACAATAACAATAATAATAACAATAAGAACAATAATGTGTCTGGATGATAGTTCATAATCATAATAATTAACATGGATGGACCGGGGTCGGAGAATGTACAAAACCTAGAGGGGAGGGGCTTTGTTCCTCCCTGACAGGGGGGGCGTTTATAAATAGTGTAATGGACAGCCCGGGGGTGGGCGGGGCTTAGAAGACGCTGAGGTAACACGAGACACGGCAGAGGCGGTTAAACCAAACGTTGACCATAACGAGGATTTTTTTTGTTTTGATTCAATAAAGTTTATGTACAAGTGAGGAGAACACTTCCTCCTCCTCTGAGCAGACGCAGTTTCTCTATGAGCGGGCGGTCGCTGCTTTTGCCATCTTGCATTTTTGCGTTCTCACCATCGGCAAATACATCGCCGTGCTGTTTGTCGCTTGCAAGAGTTCAGCCGCAGTAAGTGAGCCAAGGCTCCATGCGTTGCTTGTGAGTGGAGCGTTATAAGAAACTTTAACACTTTACTGCAAGAACCAGATCGCTCTGGAAACACGCTAACTCGCTAACGCGCTATTGCTAGTTTGCTCACTGGTAGCTGCTATATGCAGCTGAACATCCATTATGGGATTTTGATAACCAAAAATGTGACGGATGCTCGCAATCTAAACGTGCCCATAAATCACCAAAAAAGCAAAATGTACAAAGGAGCAGAAAGATGTGTGTTTAAGACGGACAAGCTGGATGAGCCTTAGTGCATTTGTGTCATAAATAAAAGGACGTTTCTGGGTTTGTAACGTCCCAGCAGGAGTCAAATATAAACACGCAACATAAAAACAACCACTGTCCACGTTTGAAACGCCAGCGACGCCTTGACAAACCAGAAGACTTGACTTTAGGGTTAAACGTTGTCTTCAATGCAATGAGGAGGTGAAATGTGGAGGGGCGTGGCCGGGGCGAGGCTGGGGAGCATGGCACATCGTACGACACGTTTCAGAGGTAAGGTAAAGGCAAAGGTAGGCGTTTCAGAAAAACTAAAAGATAAACAGGCAGCAGGACGATGGTTTAGTGTTCAAAGAAAGCAAAGTGAAGGTGCACGGGTCAGGCTCAGCTCTGTCGTTTCACGGTCGTCCTTACTGCAGTAATGTCAGTGTGTCTGAACTAAGCTCACTCACACGCACACACTCACACACATCAGGGAGTGACGCATTAAGGAATTTGCAGGTATATCATCTGATTACACATCAAAGCTTAGTGTGAAGTCTTAGCTGTGTCCCAAACGTGCTCGAGTGTTAGAGTGGGCTGTGAGCAGATCTATTATCTTTGAGTCCATCCGTAGTTAGTACGTTCATATTGTTGCAGGCTTAATAAACGAGTGCATAGAACAGACTAATACGGTCTGAGTGAGTAGAACCCATTTGGGACACGACAAACGTGACGAGCAGGAAACGACTTCTGAGCACGTAAACAACATTTAATTTAATCTTCACTTCTAGCTTATGGAGTTGTTACTGTGTGTTTCTGTCTAATTGAGAGTTATATATCTTATCAACCAGGTGAATGTTTTCTGTCCAATCAAATGGTAACATGAACCATGTGAAGCACCAGATAGTGTTGACAGCCGTTTCCCCAGAGGATGAAACGCAAAGAAGAGCAGGAATAAAGAATGAAAAACTAAAAAGATAAATTCCCTTTTTTCTCTCAGTGTAGCTTATTCTCACACTCGCTCTGTTTGCTTCTTAGCTGCTAAAGATTTCTCTATGTTTTTTTTTTCCATTTTTACATATAATAATTAAATTACGTTCCAGGGACAAAGTGGATTAAATGTGGTTAAGAATCGTCCAGGGGGTCACTCAGGCTCGGGGGTGGGCGGGGGGTTGGGGGCTCTTGGTTCAAGTTGCGTTAAACTTGGTCAATTCAGACAAAACAGGAAATATGTAAAGGATCCACACAAAAAACGGATCTAAGTTGCTGGATCTACAATTTCCATACGGACTGAAACAGATTTGTGGGAAATCAGCTCCCAACTTTCTATACCACAAACTTTATCATTTTATTTTTGTAAATTACGAAAAAAAGCTAAAGTTTTTGATCCTTCTTTCCAAGTTTTTACCGATAACCAGCGCTGGCTAGTGGCTTCTCTTGCTAACATTCCGGAACAATCATAATGTTGTTTATAAGTTTTTCTAAATTTCAGCAGTGAGGAAAATGATGAAGAAATGACAGATTTGTTTGTTCTGATCTTGTGAGTATGTGGGGCTGGGGGTGGGAGGAGGGGGGATATGTCCGTTCCCTGAGCCTGACAATAACATCTATACATTTAACAAATTTATACACCTGAAAAAAAAGAAAACAAAATCCCCTTATCGTGACTTTTTTAACCATTGGTCCAGCAATGCACAGAAAGATTCCAACAATATACACACTTCAGGAAAGAGGCCTTAAATAAAAAGAGAAAAAAAAGGCAAAAAGTGTTTAGGACATGCGATCTATCACTTTTTAAAATCTAAGAAATGAGCGGAATTTTCCTCTTCAAATTGTTTTACATCGAGATATTTTTCACATTGAAATAAAAAAACAAAATGTATCAGAGGAGGGGCGGGATTCACAGAATTCACTTTAAAAAAGCAGAGGTGTTAAAAGAGGGATGAAGAAGACTTGATCCCCGAGTCAAGAGTCGAGTTGTGACGAAGGTGAAGAAGACTGTGACAACGTGCTGTGTGTTCACCGCGGTGCAATGGCTCGACTCCCTCGTCGTCCGTTCACATTCGTCTTTCAGAATCCTGTTTAGTGTTCAAAGAGGAGATATGTTGCAGCAGGAAAGAGGGCGTGGCTTCATTTTCCGATGCAGATTGCAGCCCGGGGATTGGCTGCTGCGGGTGGAGACGTTGGTCTGTGATTGGTGAGTTGTGAGACTGGCCATGTAGTGATCAAACTTGTCCATGAGGAATGAGGTACGATGCCTGCGGGAACGGCACTGTCGCTTGCCGTCACGTGATTATTTCCCAGAATGCTTTGAGGAACAAACACTGTCCATTCAATGACGGGCTCACTGTAAAAATCTCCATTTTGTCAAAGGAATTTAGTCAAAAAATGTCTTAACGGTGAGAATATTTACAGGAATTCTCTCAAGCAGCAAATAATGATTATCCAGGTGATTGATTAATCTCAAATTAACAGATTAGTGTGTTAGCGAAATTCCTGAAATGTTGAAAAGTTGAATATTCTCACTGCACTCTCACATTTCAGACTTTCAGGACCCAGGGAAAGACTAAATGATTTGATAAGATGCAGATTTTCACAGTGTGAAGATTGCACCATAAGTGGGGTGATTGTGCACCACATTTCCCAGCATGCTTTGGGTTTTTTTCCCTGTCGGCAGAAGCTCTGGCGGCTCTCCCAAACGTCCTCTCAGGATATGTTCACCGACCTCGAGTCGTCTACAGTCTAACCGAGTCTTCGTGAGCCAAACGTGGCAGTGGTGGTTGTTGGGCAGGGACAGGGTGGGCGGGGCTTAGAGTCTTAACAGGAGTGCACAGGTAGTGGTTCCCAAAATGCAGTTCACTCAGGATTCTCCCAAATGGGGTTTCTTTGACCCCAAAGAGTTCAGGGGGAGGAGGGCGGCATGGCGAGGCAGGTGAAGGTGAGGGGGGGCGGGGTCATATGAGGGCAGCGCTCCCGGCGCTGCTGCAGCTGTTGTTGCGGTTGGTGTTGCGGCGCGACAGGTTGGGCGTGGCCATAAGCGGGTAGCGCTCGTCGGGGCAGCCGTACTGAGCGAGCGTGTCCACACATTCCTGACTGCTCTCCTGACTGCTTGCTTGACGGGCGTACGCCATGGCGCTGTTACCGTGTGCGTCCCTCGCCATCAGATCAACGCCGTACTGCAGGGGGAGGGGGGAAACAGTGCAAACCTTTATCACAGTCACAGTTATTATAAAGTTTATGCAGTTTGGTTGATTGGTAAACAGGAGCTGGTGCCTTACCCAGATGAGGAGCTGGGTGATCACCACGTTGCCCTTGCGACTGGCCAGGTGCAGCGCGTTGCGTCCGTCGCCCTCGCCGCAAGTCTCGTTGACCTCCTGGCGAGAGCCGTGAGCGAGGAGCAGCACCACGAGGCGCAGGTCCTCCTCGGCCGTGGCCCTGAGGAGCTGCTGGCCCAGAGAGAGGTCGGCGCCGGGCAGCGAGGCCAGGAAGAGGCGCTGCTCATACTTTGCCCTGATCCAACGCTCCCGCTCCTCCCTGAGAAACACCAGGATCATCAGTTTTCTTTGATTTTCTAAAACATTTTCAAACATTTTCTTGATTGCAGCGATTCGTCTTCTACAAAGTAAACTCTGTGGAACCATACATTTTTTACAGTGTAATCCCTAAAGCAGCCGGCCCCTGAGAGCTGAGCGCCCACCCAGAGGCGCCATGATCCCACCTAAAGTAAGACACAGAGTCCTGGTTCAGGTCCACAGAGACAGACGGGATCGTGGACCCCATTGTTGAACATTTACTCCTGATCTGTCTAATCCACTGCTGTGATCGGCCTAATCTGAGCCCAAAGCCTCCGCGTAAACACACACTCATTCACACAGCTGGATTAGTGCAGGATCAACTCCTGTATGGAGAAGAAGGGGGAGGGGTGGGGGGGATATGAGCTGCATCCCCCCCCCCCCCCCCCCCCCCCCTCCTTAACTACATGACAACACCTCCTGCAGGGGGTGAAGAAGAGGAGGAGGAGGGCCCAGGAAATGGAGAGGAGACACAAGAGTGGATCTCACTGAGCGATGCTTCCACTGTGAAATGACTCCACTCAAGTGTGTGTGTGTGTGTGTCTGTGTGTGTGTGTGTGTGTGTGTCATCAGCATAAATACCACTGCACAAATATCACAAGTAAATATGCTGCATTAATAAAAAGAAAAAAAGAAAGGTTAAACATTTTAGAAAATGTTTTTAGAAATGTGTTTGACACAGCAACAGGTAGGACGGAGATAGAGGAAGACGAGAGGACGGAGATAGAGGAAGACGAGAGGACGGAGATAGAGGAAGACGAGAGGACGGAGATAGAGGAAGACGAGAGGACAGAGATAGAGGAAGACAAGAGGACGGAGATAGAGGAAGATGAGAGGACGGAGATAGAGGAAGATGAGAGGACGGAGATAGAGGAAGATGAGAGGACGGAGATAGAGGAAGATGAGAGGACAGAGATAGTGAAGATGAGAGGACGGGGATAGAGGAAGACGAGAGGACGGAGATAGAGGAAGATGAGAGGACGGAGATAGAGGAAGATGAGAGGACGGAGATAGAGGAAGACGAGAGGACGGAGATAGAGGAAGATGAGAGGACGGAGATAGAGGTACACGGGAGGACTGAGGTGAAAACGGGAGAGGATCAGGACCTCAAACATGTGGTCAGAAGAGAGTGAAGCTTTGAGAGGAAGAAACAGAGTGCAGAGGTGAGGAAGAGGAGTGGCGGGCTGGTGTGGGAACCTGGCAGAATTTCATTAAGTCTCTTGCTGGACACTGGTGTGCGTGCGTGTGTGTGTGTGTGTTTTGGGGGGGTGTGGCTAGCATCACGGAATGTCCCAGGGGGCATTTCCTTCCTGCCCAGGGCCAGGAGAGAGTAGGGAGGCTGGGCAGAGACCACGGCCCAGAGCCCCCAAACAAAGCATGGAGGTGTCACTCAGTGTGTGTGTTTGTGTGTGTGTGTGTGTGTGCACTCAGCAGGGCTCTGCTCTTCTGTCTCAGGGAGGAAATGCGAGGCCTGGGCCCCGGGCACGCATGCCTTCCTCAGCCGCTGGAGTTGCTAAGGGCCCTGAGTGTGTGTGTGTGTGTGTGTGTGTGTGTGTGTGTGTGTGTGTGTGTGTGTGTGTGTGTGTGTGTGTGTGTTCCGGTGTGTCTACATCTGTTCCATTACATTAGTGGTGGAAGATGTGGTGAATCGTTTGTACTGGTGCAGCGTTCTCACATCAGCGCCTCCAGAAAACATCCTGCAGTTAAATATGGATTTAGTTACAGAACAGAACTAAAGTTTCATATAGAACGTCTCTAAATACTCGTTCTAATACGTTCTAACAAGACTCTTTGCCACAGATGTGTTGTATATTCTGCTCCGGCTTCAAAGTATCTGTGTCACAACAGGACCGGAGTCTAGCACTGCCAGCTAACGAGTCCTGAACATGCAGAGCTGTGCAGAGTGAAGAGGCTAATTGCACTAATTAGACTCTCAGCAGAGAAAGAATGTGTGTGTGTGTGTGTGTGTGTGACAGTACGCGACAAAACATGTGTCTGCGAATGCACACACCCACATTTTGGGTGTGTGTGTGTGTATGTGTCTTTTCACATCCTATTACACCACCAAGGCATGCTGGGTACATAATTAAGCATCGGTCGTGCTGAGATGGCTTTTGACAGTCTCACACACACACACACACGGACATAGACATGGACATACACACACACACACAAAGAAAATATGTCAAGAGGAAGCCAGAGGGGTTAAGATGAAAGCTGAGAGAGAGAGAGAGAGAGAGAGAGAGAGTGTGTGTGTGTGTGTGTGTGTGTGTGTGTGTGTGTGTGTGTGTGTGTGTGTGTGTGTGTGTGTGTGTGTGTGTGTGTGTGTGTGTGTGTGTGTGTGTGTGTGTGTGTGTGTGTGTGTGTGTGTGTGTGTGTGTGTGTGTGTGTGTCTCTCTACTGCCTCTATGATATCTAATGTGGATTTGTTATATTTGTCTGATGAAAGCACCACACAGGCCTACGTAAGACGACCTGTTGATTGACAGCTTCATCACCTGAGGCGATGTGGTGGCGGCGGCACTGATAAGTGGTGTCGGCGGCCGGTCGCCGTTGGAAACAGTGGGGCGGAATGCGTCTTTGTTAGGGGTCACTCAGGGACGAACACTGAGCCCACAGCAGCTTTTTTTAGGTTCACTGAGACGATTTCCTGTCTGTTGTCTGAGCCCGAGGACCTTGCACTGTGTGTGTGTGTGTGTGTGTGTGTGTGTGTGTGTGTGTGTGTGTTCCCCCTGAGCGGCTGCTTTGTCCGGTTGTGTTTACACAGAGCCGGGGTTTCCTGTCCGTCCAAAGCCAGAGGGTGTTTGGTTGGACCGCCTGCCCTCCACTGGATGTCCTACCAGCTGCTCCCCTCTCCTGTGTGTGTGTGTGTGTGTGTGTGTGCTTGCGTGCGCTTGCGTGCGTGCGCCTCATTATCATAATGACAATTAACCTTAAACATGAAAACTGACACAAGATTCTTAAATACTTGATGGTATTTTGATGATAATAAAGCAAAACACAGAAATCCTTGATAGTATAAAGTTTCCTATATTGTATTATTGTTATAGTTTAATATAAATAATAGTCCTATTACATAATATATAATATATAATAAAACTATCACAAAACAAATCATAACAATCTGTATTAGTTCTTTATCTTCTTTATCTGAAGTCCTTAATAAAGATAAAAAAAAGAACCAACAAAGAACCAATATTCACTCATTAATAATAATAATAATTTTAAAATTCTCTCAAGAAATTCGAAAATCTAACAAATAACAGAAAAACTCTGAAACAATGACAGCAAGATGACATCACAGTGCTGCTGCTACAGAGATGAATGAGCTCACATGACTGTTCAGCCTGTCATTAATTAAAGCCAGCAGAGTGCGTGTGTGTGTGTGAGTGACACAGTGTTAATTATCCCGTAATTAACAGATTAATGGAATGTTGGAGCGTGAATAAGAGCAGCAGATTTCTGTCCGAGCTAATGTGCTTTTAAGACGAATCGCCCAGACAAAAGGAGCCAGCGTGTAAATATCACTAACTGAGCTTTAATGTTCACCACAAACATGCAAGGCTTAATTTGTTTTACCTTTCAATTTATACTTTATTTATATCCTAAAGAACATTGTTTTACTGCAAAAGCTGGTTTTATTCTTTCAATTTGCAATTTAATTTTTGTTTTCTATTTCGTTCCTTATTTTTGTTTTTTTTACTTCATCGATTTTTTTATTTAATCTTTTCAATTTTATATTTTAAATGCAATGATTTTCTTTTATATTCTTTTAAAATTGATGGATGTTGGATATTAATATATTTGAGAATTGGATCTCTTCTCTGTAATATTTTATGACAATATGTGTAACTTTAGAGGGTTACAGAAGGAAGAGAGAAAGAGGGAAAAAGAACAAAAGAGAAAGAAGAGAAGAGGCTGAAATCAATTAGCCTTCCTGAGCGAGTCGTTAGCCGCCCTTGGATAGCCACAGATAATTAAACGGAGGGTGGTGGGCTGAAAAAAGGTCCGGGTGGGGAGGGCGGGGGGTGCTTGGACTGAATCAGATGGAGATGGAGGGGTTAACAGAGAGAAAGAGTGCGAGAAAGAGACAATGGAAAAGAGAGAGAAAAAAGGGAAAGGGAGAGAGGGAAGAAAGAGAAAAGAGAGGAGCAATGAGCCAAACTGATGAGGAGATCTGAGCAGAGTGCTTCAATGAGAGAGAGAGAGAGAGAGAGAGAGAGAGAGAGAGAGAGAGAGAGACACACACACAGACAGAGAAAGAGAGGCCGAAAGAGAGACAGAAAGAGAGAGAGAGAGAGATCAGTGCTGTCATGTGGACCAGACACTGAGTGAATGTGGTCGATGATGATGGAGAGGAAGAGGAGCTCCATGAGTCCTTCCTATCTGTGCAGAATCAAGAGGGAGATGAGGAAGAGTGAACTGTGCTTAAGGGTCAAAGGTCATAGCCGTGTTCATGAACCCACATGCAGCATAAATGTGTCTTTGTTAGACTTTGTGTCCACAATCTCTGAGCAGAAGAGACGATGGCGTTGAGGGCGGCGGCGACCCTGTGAGGGTTTTGCGGCTCCACTGACATTTCCTGCTAGATTATGAGGCTGCAGATGAGTGGAGCTGCCTGACTGAGGAGGACGAAGAGGAAAAGGAGACCAAAAGGAGTAAGAAAGAAAGAAACCAAAATCTGACAAAGTTGTGTGACGTTTTGGTGAAAGTGAATGAACGTCACACACACGCTCGCCTACACAACGCTGCACCGGACTGGGAAGCATCAAAGTGCTTCCTCCCCTCTGCAAAGCTGTAAACACTCGGGGTGAATAAGGAAAATTTGCAAATGGTATTTTCTATCAAGTGCAGATGTTTACCAGCCGGCTGCGGCTCCTGGTGAACCCATTCAATCCCAACGCATTACTGCAGACGCATAGAGACTCTGCTGCTGCGCGCCGCCCTTTGCTTCATTCTATCCACAATCTGCCCAATGAGCAAAGAGGCCAAAGGGTTTGAGAAGGAGAGGAGGGGCGGGGGCGGCCTGTGTGTTGTGTGTGTGTGCGGGGGGGGGGTTACAGATTCATTTGTGCTCCAGGCCCAGGCCCGGGCCCAGGCCCCCCCCCCCCCCCGCTGGCTCACGGCGGACGGGAAAACAGCGGCAGAAGACGGACGGAGTCACGCATGTAGACAGATCCTTATTTATTTCTTCATTATTAAAAGCGGAGGAGCAGGGCTGTGTGTGTGTGTGTGTGTGTGTGTGTGTGTGTGTGAGGTTAATCTGATGATTCAGGCATAAAGAATGTGCATTTAGTTTGTGCTTTTAGGCCGCATTAGCATAACCTCGCCGCGATGACAAACGATGAATGGCGCGGTGATTGGCTCGTGTCAGCCGGCTTAATGTCAATAGTAAATTGGAGGGCTTGTTAGGCGAGTCGGGGGACGCGGATCCAGCGGCGGCGAGGCAGTCATGTACAAAATAATGTCTATTAGGACTAATTTAATCAAGACCTCCCTTTTACAGATGAATTAGAATGTAGGGGCCAATTATTTTCCAACGTTTGCAGTGGCCCTGTCTATCAGGAGGCTGTGTGTGTGTGTGTGTGTGTGTGTGTGTGTGTGTGTGTGTGTGCGTGCGTGCGTGCGCGCAATTTAACATGCAGGCCGAGGGACTGGCTCCTATCAGCGGGGGCTGTAGATAATGGCGGAGAGATGATGGCGGGCGGGTCGGCTAGTTAACCAACGCAGATGAAACGGAAGCTTCAGCCTGCACACGCGGGATCTCACAGGGGGCAACACACACACACACACACACACACACAGTGGAAATACAAACTCGTGGTATAAAGTTATGTCCGTATTTTCCTTTGCATTGAGATGCTAACTAGGAGTGGGCGGGGCATATATGAAAAGTGGGCGGGGTCGTCACAAACCGCTGTCTGTCATAATTCAGGCTCCTCAGGATTTCACCATTTTGCATTGCCAATTTTCTGAATTTTGCAGCAAATTTAGCCATTTTCTTCCAAATAATCCGAACTGTTTGTCCTATTATCTGCATTCAAAGTTTAAATCAACATGACAAACAAACACAAACAATACGAATAAAGCAACCTTCATTTCCTTGTGTCACTAGGCATTGCGATATCTGACACATCATCAATATCGTAATCACCTAATGTTAACATCCGCTACTTTAGACAGATTGACTCCATCTGTTGCCATGGCAGCCAGACTGAAACATTCCGGTGCAGCCTGATAATCAGCTGATACAACACTCTGCTTCATCTTACACCTATTAACAATCTCTTGTGCGACTGATGCGGTAAAATGGAAATTCTGCAGCATTGTGGGAACATGAGGGGTTAAGTTGAATTAGCATTAAACTCCACAAGCGCAGAATCGCAGAAAGCTAAAGAATCATGTTTACAGTCAGGAAGCTGTAGACACTGAGAGGAGGTTTGAGGATAGAGAGACAAACTAATACACTGTCTGATGAGGTGAAATGTGTGTGTGTGTGTGTGTGTGTGGGGGGGGGGGGGGGGGGGGGGGGGGGGGGGTTAGGGGCTGTGATTTGGCATGTGTCCATCTCCAATCACACCAGTCCAATCTGTGTTATGATCACAGAATTACGAGGGGAAGGGTGTGTGTGTGTGTGTGTGACTGACACGCGTTTAGGTTCTATGGGGTACGAAGCATTGCTGCCCCCCTCCAACCCCCCCCACCATTCCCTCTGACCCTGGGGGGCAATTATGTGGTGATGCGAGCCCCCCGTCCCTAGCTGCTTCCTCCCCTCGGCAGCCCCATCTGGTCCCCCGAGTCCAATCCTGCCGCCGTGTCGGGGGGCGTCCGCCGCACCTGCACCCCGGCCCCCAGATTAAAAGCTCCTGGTCTAATTTTAAATCTGTTAGCGCTGGCCTTCTCTTAGGGGGGAACAAGACTGATCTGTTCCCATAAAGGGCCCTCATTCGCCCCCCCCTTCTCCTGGCTCCCAGCGCCACAGACCTGCTGCTGAATTATTACTGGCCAGGCATTCGTCATGTGGGGCCGGTTGTTAAGTGCGGCGATATGTAGCACAGAACCCCCCGGCCCCCCTCGCGCCCATGGTCCTGATCTTTCTGCTGTTTAATTAAGGTGTGGCACCCTGGTACATGTCTCGGCCTCCTGCTATTGTTCAGATGCACGGTAACCCAAAATAAAGACGACCAACCAAAGCAAAGCGGCTTTAAAAGAACAGAGCATTCTCTTGACTCTACTACTCCAGTGAGCTGCGTTGTTCTCTCTCGTCCTGCAGGTTTTATGGTAAAAACTGTAAAATAATTAGCTTTCATCTCCGTGTGTAGACTTGATTAACAGCCATAATCTGAGTGTGCAGCAGCAAACTCAACAAGCTCTTACAGTCACTGTGACCTCAGAGCTTTAAGCAGCAGAAGTGACTAAATAAGATGGAGATTTCTGCTGTGAATTATGGTCCAGAGAGATGCTGCTCCTGGAGGACAGAGTGCCAAAGGTCACAGGCTGGCAGAACAGGAAGTGAGAGGGGCGAGAACACGGGATGCCAGAGGGATAGAGGAACATGGCCGCCAAGCGCCTCGTCCGGCGCTGTGGCCAGGAGGCGGGATTAGCGTGGCTGTCACTTCCTGTCCGCTCGGGCCCGCTAACATGCTCGTCAAACAGCGCCTGAGCTGGCTCCGTGTGGCTGGTGGTGACGCTCCGCTCGACACATAATTAAAACGATGAGCCGCGGCGCCAAGAACACAGCGCCGAAGGTGGCCGCAGAGCCAGCCACCCCCCCCGCACCCCCACCCTGACGGGCAGCGTGCCCAAACTTAGCAGGCCCGTCAGCGGTGGCATCAGCTGGGGTGCTGCGCCGGGCGACCACGCCAGCTGAGGTGATGATGGCTGACCACAGGCAGCCAGAGGTTAATGGGAACGTTTAAAGGACGGCAGAGTCTTTTAGTGGTTTGTAACTGGAGGAACGAAACCAAACACACTGCAAAAAATATCCTTCCATGAAAATCGTTTTGTTTGTAACTCCACCAGGAAACCAGGGTTTGAGTTGCTTTAGGCATCAAACAAACAGCAAGTCCTGTGACATCACACACAACAAACCACATGAGCCCATGTAATGTAGATAATATATAAAATAATGAGCTTAATTAGTGGGTAGCCTGGATGGAATAACAGAGTTTGAGCAGCATGTGGCGTGTGTGTGCAGTGCAGCCTGCTGGTGTGAATGAGCGCCGAGCCGCTCGTGGCTGTGGGCAAACGAAATGAAAGGAGAGGAAGACGAAGATAAAGAGATGGTGACAACATTTGGAGACGGCGGGCTCGGCCCTGTCAAATATCTCATTGGACGGGGGCGTCGCCATGGAAATGAGGCGCGATCGCTCCCGACATAATTCCTCCCTGCGGTCGGGCGGCGGAGTCGACAGGGGAGGAGGACAAATGGAGGTGTTTAATACTGACGGCCGGACTAATACGCATCACTCTCTACCTCCTTTAACCCGCTCCCTCGCTCCATCCATCCTTTCCTTCCTCTTTCCATCTCTCGCCGCTTCCTTCTCCTCTGTCACTCTCTCTTCTTCCACCTCCCCTTTTCCTCATCTCCTGTTCATCCTGACTCCCGTCTCCTCTCCATCTGGGTCAGATTTATTCCTCCCTCTCTCCGTCTACTCTTCCTCTTTCCTCCATCTTTTGCTTTGCCTTTTCGCAATGTATGAAACTGCTGAAATGTGATTCCGACACATCTGGTCGATCCACTGACTTTCCTCTAGCGCCACCAGCAGGTCAGACATAATGAAGTGCTGCACGTGGACAGAGATCTGGACGTGATCTCCATTTTCATCTGGCCTCTCTCCCTCCCTCATTCTGTTTTCCTCAGTGTTGCCACGGCTCCCTTGGCTCATCCCTCCCCCCCCCAAACCCCCCCAGACCTCCAAACAGGACCTAATTGGGGGGTGAGAGTGGGGGGCCAGACCTTGACAGACAGGAGGTCAGCGTAATTGCTGCTGGCCATATTTAACATTAAGATAATCAGGCCATTAATTACCCTTTGGATCATTAAATCAGCCACTTGCAAAATGAAATTTCGGCCTCTATTACTCACTTGAGAGACCACGAGGGGAGGGCATTTTTCCATCTATCAGCCCCCCCCTCCCCCTAACCCCCCCTCCTTCTCCCTCCCGTCCTCCTATCCCTCCTCCTGCCTGGACAAAGCCTCCGTCCGCCTTCACTCTCACCACGTCGTTCCATCCTCATTCCCCTTTTCTGTGTTAAAACATCAACGACTGACTCAATCTAGATCGTAGATCATTTAAAAGATCAAAAGAAAAGGTTGATGTTAGGATATTAGATTAAAGGCACTACACAAAATGTCTCTGTCCACTCTGACGTATTAAAAGTCGGATATATGAGGAGAAAGCTCAATTAAAGCAGAATCATCATCTCTTGAGCTGTGAAACCTGGAAAATAAACCCAATTGCAACATAAATGTCACTCACATGTTTGATATTTACATGTGATGGTGATGTCGACTGTGATGTTGTTATTGACATGTGCACAGCGTTCACGTGTTTTGGTGTTTGCGCGTGTGATGCAGGACGTTTTGTTATTCAAGCTGTGAGTGTAACGCCAGCTTCTGCAAATCATTTTATCATTTCGGGAAGTCCATAAAGCTGTCAGAGAGACGGGGCGAGAGAGGGAGAGAGAGAGGGAGAGCGAGAGAGAGGCAGAGAGACAGTGAGAGAGAGACAGAGAGAGACAGAGAGAGAGAGAGAGAGGGAGAGGGAGAGAGAAAGATATAGAGAGAAGGGAGAGAGAGAGTAAAATGTTTCAGATCAAACTAACCAACATTGAACACGATCACCTTCACTACAACTACTGCTGAGAGAGAGAGAGAGAGAAAGAGAGAGAGAGAGAGAGCAAGAGAACAAAGGAGCAAGAGTGCAAGTGAGAGGGAGAGAGAAAAATGAGAGAAGGAGCACAAAGACAGAAAGTGTGAAAAAGATTTATGGAGGGGAAATGGCAAACAGCAAACCATTTAAGAAATGGACTGATAAATGCTATTGACGAGGGAGAGAGAGAAAGAGGGAGGGAGAGAGAGGGAGAGTGTGTATGTATGTGTGTGAGCGGCAGAGCGTTTTTGGTTAATTGACATCATATTGACCTCCTCCTCTTCCCCCTCCTCCTCTTCCTCTAATCTCTTCAGGATGGAAACATGCCTCCAAATACATAAATAAATAACAACATGAAGAACAATAAAAGCATTAGTGCTCTGATGGAGGGGCGCTAATGGCACGTCAATATGTGTGTGTGTGTGTCAATGTTCCTTCACGCCTGTGTGGGTTAACACGTGTGTCTCATGGTGTGTGTGTGTGTGTGGTATCACCTTTCTTTCTTTTTCTAGTTAACATCTAGAGCAGCACCCTCAGTATGGACGTTATTAGTTAGTTTGGTCTCAAAACGTTATGCTAGCTAGCTTTAGATCCTTGTGTCTCTCACAATAAACCACCTCAACACGCAGATTTATGCTGAATCATCGTGAGTTGAATTTAGCAAATGTCTGCTTAGCTTCATTCTTTTGTAAGCTAGCCAACATTACAGTAAACTGTGGCTGATCTAATCAGGCTGACGGTATGTTAGCATGACGTCCAGTTCATTTATGTGTGACTGCTGCAAGCCTCTAAGCTAGGCTGTTAGCTAATGTTGGTCAGTTAGCAGCTCGTTCTGTTCGCTGACATCAATAAACAAAAATGTAACAATAGAAGGAAAAATGGTGAAATGTTTAAAAGATATATATTCCAGTAGAGAAGAGAAGTAGCTGCATCTCTCTGTGTTTGTACACTGTATATGTGTGTGTGCGTCCACGTTTGAGTGTGTTTTAATGTGGTGAGTAATTATAAGGTGCTTCTGTTGACTAATGAGCGTTCGGGGGACTGGGGTGTGTGTGTGTGTGTGTGTGTGTGTGTGTGTGTGTGTGTGTGTGTGTGGAGTCGATCTTTATGCGGACGGCAGTCGGCTCTAATTTGTTATGATGGCTGCTGGCTTCCCAGAGCTGAGACCACCGATAATTACACACACACACACACTCATACACACAAACACACACACAACTATCAACACTGGCGTCACGCTAAAGTTCACCGATCTGTTACCATCCCCCTGTACTACAAGACAGCTCACTGTCCATCTCTAATTACAACGCACACACACACACAATTCTAAAGCCATCTCCCCCCCAACAGGGCAAACCTCTCCCTGGTGTCACCTAGACTGAAAGCCCCCCCTCTCCCCCTATCTACAGCTGGAAGAACTGCAGCAATAAAGATCATTTCCTCAACAAACACAAACAACCCGACACATAAATGAACTGAATAATAGAACGTGTCAGTAAGTGTTGTGATGTCGTGACGAATGATCTTAGCGAAAAGGCTTCGGTGAGGAAGTGTGCAGCAGCGGTGGCGTACCTGCTGGCGTCGGGCCCCGGTTTGAGGCGTCCCTGTGTGTTGGCCTCCCACACGCCGTTGGCCAGCTCGTTGCCGATGCCAGACATGACCTTGATGAGCTCCAGCGGCCACTCGTCCAGGTCCAGGGAGCGCACACGGGACAGATGCGTGCCAAGGTTACGATGGATGCCCGAGCACTCGATGCAGATCAGGGCGCCCAAGTTGAGGCTCGCCCAGTCTGGGTCTGGAGGTCAAGAGATGGTTGATTACTTCAAAGGCTAAATGCATGGTTTAAATAAACTCATTATACATTCATCAGTTCTCACTCTGTGCTTCACAGTCGACACAGCGACTGTTCCCTCGCATGCTCCGGACCGTCTGCAGAGCCAAAGCTTCCGTCTGACTGGTGAGACGAGACTGCAGGGAAGGAACAAAACAAAATTTATTCAGATAAATGTTACACTTTAATGGAAGGAGAGAAGAAATAAAGGAAAAGTCCTCAAATTTTGCTTTGGTGAAGACGAAAGCAGCAACTCCAGAATCCACACACACACACACCCACGCACAGCACAGGTGTGAACAGATGTGTTATGCAGTTTCAGGCTTAACAAGCTAATGTTGGGGTACGAAGGAGAAACACGGCAAACAAATGGAAATGGGGGGAAGGGGGAGGGGGCGTCTGTGGGTGGGTGGGGAGCAGTAAAAGGTTTTAGTGGAGCTGGATTGGTCAGAGCCTGAGGCGTAAACACAGAAGGTCCAGACCGAGAGCCGAGCAACGACTGCATGTGCAGGTGGAAAATGGCAAAGCAGATACAGTAATTACCTGCTGTAATTATACCAGTGTGTGTGTGTGTGTGTGTGTGTGTGTGTGTGTGTCAGCAGGTCTGTGTGCCTTTCAGAGGAAAATTGTGAGTGTATTTCGACTCAAGTACAGCTTGAGATTAGACTAGCACGTCACATTCAGAATGAGAAGCTACACATACACATACACACACACACACACTCATGTTGTTAGAAACATGGAGGTTTTGCTGGTCCACCTTGTTCTTGCTGCTCTCGCAGGACTGCAGGCTGGCCAGGATCTGGCTCTCGATCACCTGGACCCAGGCGTCTCGCTCCTCGTACGTCGTGGCCTCAAAGTGCCACGTCTGGCCCGTCAGAGACACGATGGTGAACTCAAAGTTCTCCTCTTGTTCTGGTGGAGGACAAACACAGAGAGAGGGAGGAGATTTAATACAGGAACGCAAACACTTGGGTTGAAAACAGTTGCCGACTACAGTGCCTTGCTCAAGGACGGCGGCTGGTACAAACATCACATACTAAGACTGCAAACGTTACTTCACTCTGTCCCACAGACACCTGCTCTTCTGGCCCCGCCCCTGGTGACCTCAGTGACCTCATCCAGCTCCGCCCACCACCCGCCCCAGGCCAGGATGTCACCCAAATTATGGGGCCCCGTACCCCCTTAGGGCCGTGAACCGTCGGGCCCTGTCCTCCGCTGACATGTCGGAGGCAGAGGTCAGTCATTACAATCAGGACACATGGATCCATTACCCACAATCCCCTAACAGGTTAAGAGGACAATCAGGACTCAATTAGGTCTGAGAGTGAAGTGAAGGACGACAGAAACATCTCTACAGATTGACATATTAAAGAAAACATAACATAACAACACAAATCTGTTTGGATGTGATCGGGGGAAGTTTCCCAGATGATCAGAAGGATTTAAGGAACAATATTAACTTTAAACCTGCTGGATTCCATGAAAACTGAAGCTTATACTGAATGTGAGGCTTGAAATGAAGAGACAATGATGACATGGAAAGAACAAACTGGAGGGAAGAACGTGCTCTGCGCCGGTGCTCCTGCACTTCAGCTTTAAAGGAATGCCGGCGCTCCTCTTTCGGCACATTTGGAAGCCGTTAGAGAGTGAACAGAGATGGAAATGGAGGTGAAAAGGGAGCAGCACAGATCAGACAACAAGCAGCTTCTGTTTACAATTAGCCCCAGAGAGGGGGGTTGTGGGTAATCAGTTAATCAAAGGACAGCCTGGAGCTGGGCTGCTCGTGCCTCAGTATGTGGGGTTCACTTCCTCTACAGATGCACCTGAAGGGGGCGTGACCAGGATTTAGAGGAAATGTCTAAATCTTAATAGGCAAGCAAACAAACAAGTCATCGGTGCATATGAAGGTCATGACCTTTGTAATAATGGCGTCAGAGTGGCGGATTCAGGGCAGAGAGGCTCTGAGAGAAGCTCAGCTCCACGATCGGTCGCAGCTCTTTGTGTGCAGCTGGATGACGTGCGGCGAGGAGATGAGCCGTTTATATCAGCGGTCACGGCGAGGGAGCGACCGTTTGCTCCGTCATTTGGCTAATAGGCCCCCTATCTGAGATCAGCCGGGCCTGAGTTGTTGCCCTCCGGCTTCCGTCGCGTTCCGAGCGGAGGAGGAACTGGGACGATAGAAGGAAGAACCCCGGAGCCGGAGAGGACAGAGACATTAAACACACCCCGTCTGACCAAAGCGTCTCTGCTGAGGTGCATTCTGGGTCACTTGCATCTGTTTGTGGCTGCAGGCTGCTGATGAGTCCAATCGGATTCGTTTTTGTTAATTAAAGCGACTGTTTACAAGAGCTGCTTAATGGCTCAACACTAATCTGCCTTTTATGGTTTTGGCAACTGACACCGGACAAACTGACGACGTGTCTGCTGTCACTCACGCGGCCATAACAGTGGAGCGTCCCTGCTGTTGCCATGGTTACCTGAGCTGTGACTTAAGATTTGTTGTTAAATTACTGAACAGAAGGACGTCTGGAGAGTCCCAGTACGACTTTAACAGAGGATGTGTTTGCCGAGCGGCGGTTAAGTGTTTCCTGTGTTGTACTGAACGGCACCGTGAGCCAGTTTGGTGGATTCGGCTCTTGGGGGCCGCACTGCGCTGCGCTACGCTCATCTGCCTTAGAAAGGCGGCCCACCCATCGAGCGCCGGCTGAGCCCTGCGGGGTCAAGAGCACACATCCCATCATAATTAAATTCCCATGATTCTCTGTTTTCGGGGAGTGGGAGGGGGTTTGGCTGCGTGACAATTATGGAAAGCAACAATCCAGAAAGGGCCCCGCCTCCTCGCAGAGTAAATTAAATGCTGTTTCTGGATTTAAATGCTGATCCCTCCCCACCCCCCCGACATGCATGCTGACCACGCAGACTAATGAATAAAATAAGGGGGGGGGGGCGGACTGGGACCCCTCACACAGCCTGGATTCTTCCTATAAACCTCCACAACACAAACTTCCACTGGATCTCTGAAGCTGATACCGACACAATTCAACTACAAACCACAGCTGGAGCAGCAGCTTCCAAACGTGTCGAATAGGAAGTAATCCTCATGATGTCATAGAGTCTGCACAGCGCCCCCTACAGCCACCAAAACTTTTCATGCAGTTGTTTTTACGTAATGCCTCACATGAGCAGTAAACTGGATCTAATGTGGTAAAGTGGTGGAGCCCAGTGCAGGAAATGAAGTCTAACAAAGCTAAGATGCCTCCTTGTTCTAGATTCCGGCCATAAAAACTCAAATAAGAGACAGAAACCACGATTTGTAGTGACGATGAGCTTATGGGAATGGGATGAACTCTCCTGTGATCAACACATCACTGAGGGGGGTCTGCTCCAGGAGGGTCCCACAAAGTCACTCTGTCCGCAATCTCAAAGTGGACAACAGACTGAACTCCAGGGCCGAATCAGAACCGTAAACAACCCCAAAATCCTCCTGTGTGTCCCCGGTTTCCGCCCTCTGCGTACTGGCGCGGGAGCAAATGTATGCATGGGAGAGTGAACACACACTCACACAGCCAGTCACCTCTCAGTATTGGTAATTACCGCCACCGCTCTCGGCTACTGTTGGCGACATTCACACAGAGAGGTGGCGCCGAGGCAATTTGTGAACTCTGACACCGGCAACCTTTAGCTGCAAAAACACTACACACCAAATATATACAGCATTTACAAGAAGAGGGGGGGGGGGGGGGGGGCAGCACATGCATACAAGCTGATCATCCGGGGTCTGAGGTGTGGAGTCCACCCGCCGGTGTGTGTGTGTGTGTGTGTGTGCGTGTGTGCGGGCCTCTGACGGAGCAATGAGAGGGGAGGCGTGAGGGAGACAAAAGGGGCCTGGGGAAACACAAATTAAAAGCCTTAAATGTCAGCGCACACAGTATTGCTTGGCGACACAGGTCATTACTCCACATATTATTTGCAGCCTTTTACAACATTAATAACCTGGAAAATATTGCAGTGGGATTGTCCCCAACTCTCTCTGAGAAGAAATATGTGTTTCTATTTTTTTGAACGAGTACACGGTAACAGAGGAAGAGATGCGAGGCGAGTCGGAAGGGTTTAACCCATCGCTCGCTGCTGGTTTGTTGGGATTTTGCAGATGATTGAAGAAACAAGAAGAAGAAGAAGAAGAAGAAGAAGAAGAAGCCGACAGGACGCCAAAGGATCTGAAGTTTGGAGTTGCTTATCTCAAATGCTGCAGGTTCAGCTTCTGTTCTGTGTGAATGTGAGCACAGGAGTCTCAAGTCAAAGACTGAGGAGTCAAATTGTCCTGAGAATTTAATGCCAGAGTCAAAAGTCAACATGAATTCAGATTATTATGACTTGATCTTTCTGTAATGGTTCCAGTCTCAGGTCTGTGTTGAGTCCAAACCACTTGAGTGACCTGAGTGTTACTGTCACTGTGAGTGGGATCATCAGGGCTCTGAACAGAGATGAAGTGTGTGTGATGGAGAGACGTGCAGCTGGTCATACAGGTGTTTCCTTTCACAATAAAAGCCTCTGTGTGGTTTTCAGATCTGCTGATGAAAGACAGAGGGATGTTTGGTCCTAACTGAGATCAAACCAACACTTTACAAAAAGATCATTTGATTTGCTCCGCACTGTGGCGCGGCTCTATGACCCCGTGACCTCTCCGCCTTTATTACACTGCGCCGCACTCAACAGCGAGGCCTCTGTGATATTTACTCACCCCGAGGCCATGGGTAGCATTTACAGAGGATGGAATAAAGATGGCTGAGGAAGAGGAGAGGCTGGATGCTCACTCCGTAAATGTGACCTTCGTCACATCGCAACACTCACACACAGTCATTTTGAATGAGCTCATTTCACTTTCAGTTCAACTAACAAATCAATCAGAAGTCGTTTATTTCCCTCAAACTGTGTCACTTTCCCATCATCCCTCAGTCCAGCCACACACACACCTGCGCTGTGAGTGTGACTGGCTCATTGTGTGTGTGTGGGGTTAAGCGGGTCGACGGGCCTCGCTCCACCTCAGGGGTCAACATGGGACGTCAGGGGTCAAACAGGTGGAACACAAAGAGGCCCAGTGTGGAGCCCAGGTGGCCGCCGGGCTTCGTCTCAGTTTAGCTTCAGTTTGCGTTTTCTGATCCACGCTGTGACCAAAATGCTTCACACACTTGACCCAGAACTGAAGACGGACGCAAATTTTAATTCTATGACTTGCGGTTCAGGTAGTTTAAGCCCCAAAGCTAAAGGCGGTTATTACAGCGCCACCATCAGGCGGACACAAGAGCGGACTGAAGGATTTGATCTCTTCCATAACGCACAGATCTCTCCTTGTCTAACACACCTGTTGTCAGGAATGTGGTGACACGGTCGAGTAATCAAAGCAGATTTAGACCGAACCTCACAGCGGAATGTGTGTGTGTGTGTGTGTGTGTCAAGGGGGGGGATCGGTATCAAACGACAGCTAGTTAACAAGAACTGCGGGCAAGACTGTGATCAGCAGGGCGCTCTATGAGAGAGTGTGTGTATATGTGTGTGTGTGTGTGTGTGCATTGCTGCGGTCCTACCTGGGGGAGCTCGGTCATGGAGGGCGGTCCCCCCTCATGAATTAAAGCGGCTCGGGCTCTGACACGCAGATACTTCACCCGGTCGCCCGGCGTGACAGGCGGCGGCCCAGTGAGCGCCGCGTGCTTAATGGCTAAATTGGGAAGACTGTTACTAATCGCTTATTGAATAATGAAAGTGACACAGCTGATAAAAGATTTCAATACGCTGGATTATTTATAATATTTCACTTAAGCCTCCCCTCGCCCCCCCCCCCCCCCCCCCCCCCGCACCGCTGATGAATGGGAGGGCTGCGGCGGAGCTCAGGGAGCGGCTGACAACGCACGGCGCCGACGGAAAGTGTGCAAGTAACGACAGAGGGAAAAAAAGATGAAGAGGAAGAAGAGGAGGGGAGAGAGGGCGGAGGGGGAGGAAGGAGGGAGGGAGGGGGAGAGGAAGGAGAGGAAACGGGGGAGCGGAGGAGGGGAAAGTGAAGGAAAGAAAGGAAGGAGAGGAGAGGAGAGGAGGGGGAAGGAGAGATGAAAGAGGGGGAGCATCTATCCGTCACTCTGACAGCCACTTGTCTTGTCAGCTGCTTGATGGAGACTCGCATTACACATCTGCTGCCACACTCACATCTGTTCAACCACAGCCAGCCCCACATGTGTGTGTGAGTGTGTGTGTCTGTGTGTGTGAGACCACAAGTGCAACCTTTCACAGGTTTATGAGTCAAACACAGAGTCGATGGTTAATTCTCAGAGTGAGAGGGGAAGGAAGAGGAAACACTATATTATAATATTGATATCGTCCAATAGGAAGGGCAACTTTGTGGAAATGCAGTGTTTTGGTTGGCTACTGACAAATCTCAGCTTCAGCAGACAGGTTGGAAATCCTAAAACAGATGAAATGTGACTGATCCTGTGGCCTCCTCTTCCTCTCCGTGAGGCGAGGGGACGTCCTGACAGCGTGGGAGGAGTTCCCAAAGACGAGGGGACAAACGGACGGATGAGGAAAACAAAACGTGAGCCGGAAGAGCGAGCGAGCGAGCGGGGATGAAGAGGTGAGGGGCTGAGGGGATGACAGGATGGAGAGGTCCTTCCCTCTGAGCGGAGGTCAAGGAGGCTCGGAGGTCACATGGCTGCATTTCCCAACCCGGAGCTGTGTATTCCATCATGATAGAGCCGATGGAATACTGGAGTCTGACACTTTGTCTCGTTTGTTCAGACTTTCTTTCTTTGAGGAGGGCAGAGCCAAGGGTGGGGAAACGGAGGTGTGAGGTGGGAGGAAGGGTGGATGGGTGGGGGGGGTGGGGTGGGATGGCGTTACCTTCTGCAGTACCAGAGAGTCCGTCGGCTTTGAAGTTGCTGGTGCTCTTCTTCCTGCGGTGCTTCTTGCGGTTGGCGTGCGGCGACGGCGGCGGCTCAATCTTTGGACTGGTGGTGCTGGAGATGCTGGGACTGGAGCAGACCGAGTCGCCCAGGCCCGTATCTGAGAGGGGGAGGGAGAGAGAGAGAGAGAGAGAGAGAGAGAGAGAGAGAGAGAGAGGCTTTAACACATGTTCTGTGGGTCTTATCAGGTCCAGTCTACAGACTAATGACCTGAAGGGTAAACATCACCAAAAATGCTCCAACATTCAAACAAGTCTCGAGTCACAAGTCATTTTGTGTGTTTCCATGGAAAT
>NW_027466954.1:1122500-1145000 GCF_046128005.1 Genypterus blacodes
CGCGGCGTCACACCTGGATTGTGTCCCAGCTGCAGGCTGCTCATGTCCTTGGTGAGCCCGTTGGTCTTTGGACTCGGCACGGCGGCGCAGGTGGACACGGCGCGCGGCGGCCGCTTCCCTGGAACCTTCACCGTGGTCCTCAGCAGGTCGATCTCCTTCCCGTGGACGTTCTGCATGTAGTCCTGGACACACACACAGACACACAAAGACACACACACACAGTCTGAGTACAGAAGAACAGCGTCCTGGAAACTCAAGCGTGGTTTTAGACATTTAGTCTCCTGGCTCTACGATGAAGCCACTGAGTTCAGACTGAAGCCCGTCTGACCACAGCTGCTCCAACAGTGTCATAATAATAATGAATTTAAAAAATGTACGTAAGTGACACCAGATCGCTCTAACTGTGAAAGCTAAAGGCAGGTATGACCTCTGACCTCTCCAACCTGCCTGAAGCTTCACACGGAGCATCAGCGGTGTGTTCACACTGGTCTGAAGCTGGTGTAGACGGTTGTGTGAGTCGACGTGTGACTGCTGCATTCTGACGCCGTGGCAACAAAAGGACCAACAGGTCAAATCAAACGGCTCATTGTGACTTAAATCCAGATTAGAGCGCTGCTAAACCCCTTAATCACCGCACGCAAACAAAGACACGCTAAGCTGTGGAAGCGTGCTGAAGTAGCTGATCGCCCTCCGCCTGCTCACCGACCCGCCGCCATGCCGGCAGGCCGCCTCCCCCTCCTCCTCTGCACCAATGGCAGCTCAGACTGAGGCTCAGCCGCCCCCCCGACGCTCGGCTTTCTCCAGCTCTGGATCAGGGGGATTATCCGTGTGGATTAAAAGGAAAGTGGAGGTGTTAATGACACACGAGAGGCGCTTGTTAAAATCACCACCTCCTCCTCCTCCTCCTCCTCCTCCTCGGTGGAGTGTGTGCGGAGCGTCAGCGCTGACATAAGAGCAGCCGGGCATTGTGGGAGGTCAGCCTCCTCTTCAAGATGAAGGAGATGAGGAGAAACAAAGATCCTGCTACCTGCTGGGCCTCCTTAAAAGGACTCTGTGTGTATGTGTGTTAAATTGTGTGACGCTGTGAAACAGGACACACACACACACACACAGTTCATGCCTCCCTCTGGCAGCACGGCTGACAAAAGGCCAATTCAAAGCCAAGTGCTCTCGACGGCGTCTTAACAAGCCACCGGAGAGCCCTCGAGCCAGGGGCCCACTGGGCAAAGCACACACTCTCTCACACACACACACACACACACACACACACACACACACACACACACACACACACACACACACACACACACACACACACACACACACACACACACACACACACACACACACACACACACACACACTCACTCACGCACACAAGCTCACTCACACACACACGCCCTGCCGACAGATTGACCGAGGTAATTGAGTCTCCATTTGCATGGAGGAGCTTTCATCATCTGCCCGATCATCCTGATGCTGCTCAGCGTGTCCAGGACGGATGTGTGTACCGACAGCATGCAGAGAGGGTGTGTGTGTGTGTGTGTGTGACTGTATCAATTTGTTTACATATGCCTATGAGAAGGACGCTGTTAATGGCCGCTTGTGTGTGTGTGTGTGTGTGTGTGTGCGTGTGCGTGTGTGTAACTCTACGTGCTTAAAAATATGTTTTCATGAATCTAACGCGTGTGTGTGGATGTGTGTGTGTGTGTGTGTGTGTGTGTGTGTTCATTTAGTATAAATGGAGGCATAAAAGCTCACAGCCGCAGTGAAAAATGCAAAGAGAACAGCAGGAACCTGCTGACACGCAGAGAAACAGGAATCCATACGGGGCGAGCGCCGCCGGGACGCGGTCGATAGATAGACACCACGCCAACAGGAGGAGGAGGAAGAAGATACAAATGGACTTGTTTCAGGAATTTTCTGGAGAGTGTGAAGGAGGCCGGAACCATATAAACACTGCAGATGACATCATGTAACGTGTTGGAGCGAGCCGTTTGATTTATCACTCATGTCACGTCGTACTAGGATGCAGGTCACCTGTTCCAAACCAACAACTTCCTGCCCTCTGCATCCATCGTTACGTTTTCACTCAGTTTATTTTCTCACTGTGTGAAACAACATTCACCACTCAGAATCACATGACCCCTCCCCCCCCTCTTTACACGACACTTTTCTTGCCAATTAGTTGGCATCTATCGCCATCCACTTAATTAGCGGCATTAATGTGATTTCTTTGCACATAGTCGAGCAATTAGCAGCACTGATTGAGTTTCATTCGATTAGTCTCCGCAAACAGGCTAATTGAGGACCGAGCTGCAGATGTAAACCTGGTTTTTGGTGCTGCAGGGGGTTTGTGTGTGTGTGTGTGTGTGTGTGTGTGTGTGTGTGTGTGTGTGTGTGTGTTTAGATACGTGAGTGTGTTGATGTTAAGTGATGAGTTTTTACACTAATTTACTGCTTCAGCTGCTCTAATCAGTGATGGATGTGCGCACGTTGGAGGATGTGTTTATCCAAACAGCAGAGACGCCTCAGACCCCGGGGGCATCAAACCCCCAACCTGGCGCGTGGAAGGACTCGCTCCACGCCGGGAATCGAACCGCCGACCCTCTGTTTGAAACCTGCGCCCACTGTGAGACCACACACACTGCTTCAACCTTTATTCAAATGGTCTGCAACTCAGCTCAAAACAGTGAACCTTAACTAACATCAAAACAATTTGATCAAATCGTTGTCGTTGTGACATTTAGAGAATAAATAATGCATCAACTAAGAGACCATCATTTGCTGCTCTTTTGGAAGTCACAACACTAATGGAGCGAGGGGAAGAAAAACATGGTGAGGGAAACTCAGAGCCAAGGAGTGTGTGTGTGTGTGTGTGTGTGTGTGTGTGTGTGTGTGTGTGCGCGCGCGGCCATAAAGCGGCGTCAGGGCAGGATGTTGTGCCAACAGGGCAGAGAGCCGGGATAATTAGTGAAGACATTACAGCCTGATAGTCACATCATCAACGTCCACGTGGGCAAACAGATGACGACTCCTAATTAATACCACAACCCATCAACAGACAGTGTGTGTGTGTGTGTGTGTGTGTGTGCGTGTGCGTGTGTGTGTTGCAATTTTTACTGAGAGAGACACGAAGGAGAGACGACAGAAATAAACGAGTGGCTGGATGGAGGTCAGTGCATGCTGGCAGAGAGCTGTGGTCTAATAAGCAATGAGAGACGGTCTGTGTAATGAGGGTGTGTGTGTGAGTGTGTGTGAGTGCTCCTCACATGCAGGCTGGGGTGGTAGGTGAGCAGCCCGTTGTCACACAGGGTGACGTACTTCTTCTTCCACTCCTTGTTCAGCGACTTGCCACTCCTCTTCAGCAGCATTCCCTAAACACAAACACACACACACACACAAACACACAAACAGAAGCATAAATTAATAAAGACAAAACATATCACAATAAATTTAAATTCAGATTTAAATGACACACACACAGATTAAAATCTAAATCAAATGTCCTTGAATTTCTCTCGAATTTTAAGATTTTCTGATCTTGTATCTTGTTTGTATATTTATGAGGGGTAATATTTGTTTTCAACTCATTTATTATTATTACTATTATTCCATTACTACTAATTATTTATTTCAATTATTATATTTTTTAACTGAACTATTTTTGCAGGATTGAAAGAATCCGTCCCATGCAGACTTTTAGTTTGAAGGGTCAGAAGTGATCCTCCTCCTCAGGAGGCTTTTATTTTGAAGGTGTTGACCTTTGATCAACATGTTTACATATGTATTAAAAATGTGATCAGGACAATAAAGTGATTATTTGTATTATATAGTGAAGTAAACAGCATCTCATGAGAGCTGGAGCCCCAAAACAAGGACCGAGGGACAGAGGAGCGGAAAGAGGGCGGACAAGAGGGATGGAGAGATGGAGAGAGAGGGGGGGGGGTATCTGAGTGTGTTAACATCCGTGTGTTACTGTTTTACACTCATTTTTCTCTCCTTTGCACATCAGCAATGGATGACGGACTCACACTTCATTACATCTACACTTCATTAAGAGAGAGGGAGACAGAGGGGAGACAGAGGGGAGGGAGAGGGGAGGGGAGGGGGAGAAAAAAGAGGAAAAGAGAGCGTCGGCCCAGATGGGAAGAGAGACAGAGTCAAAATGACTTCAAAGTGCAGTAATAAGTAAATAACATTAGGACTAAAATCACACATTCAGAGAACGGTTCAGCCTTGATGCAGGTGTGATCTCATCACACAGATTGAGATTTTTTGCAATAGAGAGAGTGAAAGTGGGAGAGAGGAGGAGGAGGAGGAGGGGGAGGGGGGATAAAACTGTCCACTGATTAGCAATTACAGCCGTGCTGCCACGCGTGTCACTTCACTGGACCTCTACAACATTAACACTCCGACAGAGGATATTAATAGAGTCCAGCCGTGAAGAGGGGGGTGAAGAGGGAGAGGGGGGTGAAGGAGGGAGGAAGAGGGGGAGATGGACAGGCCATCTGATGGAGTTGGGCCTGATCCCTGCCGCCCCGACCGCTCAGCTTTCATTAAGGCGCCCAGTGGTCCTCGGACAGAAAGGGAGGCCCGGGGTAACCCTCGCCATGATGACGGCATGTTCCACATAATGAGCAGTGACACGAGCGACAGAAAGGGAGAGAGGGAGGGAGGGGGAGAGAGAGGGAGCGAGAGAGAGAGAGAGAGAGAGAGAGAGAAAGAGAGTGAAAGAGAAGCCTCATTCACACATGCAGTCTTTCCCTGAAATGTCCAGGGACGCTTCATGCATGAGGTCATGGCTGATCGGGAGCAGGGAACCATATTCCCAGAACATTGCAGGGAAACGCACGTCAAGGGTTGACGCCCGTCTGACGAAAGATACTTCCATGTGGAGCGAGCGAACCAATCACAAGACTCTAATCACAAGAGTTCTATACATGTGCAGAGAAGAGTTCATTTGTGTCAATTTGGATGGAACGGTGACATCATTGAACAGGTGAACAGTTGATCCATTGCCTCCCCCCCGAACCCAAACTGAAGGGGTGAGGTGATATTCCTCACATCTCCCGTCCAGACGTGGGAGCCGGAGAGGGAGGCGGCCGCAGGAATGATTTTGTCTATCCATCCCGGCGATGACGAGCGATGGTTTTTTTGGGAGGGAAAGCCTAATTGAATGTCGCGTCCAAATCCTCCTGATGGGTAATACGTTTCATTATTCACCTCCCCCGCCTCGCTGACACACACACCTCGCCTCTGATTTTACCTTCCAGGGGGGGAAGAGATGGCGCCATGACAGCTCACAAGGTCTCCGCATGGGAAAATAAATGGGAGAGATAAATACACCCTCGCATATACTCCCGCTCTCTCAACCCCACCCCCCCCCCGACGCTGTACCCAGGCGGTACCCTGGCCCGTGAAGTATGGCGGGGGAGTACTTAAGAAAAGGTCGCTCGCTCCGAGGGAAGACGGGATGAAGTCATTCGTTAGACATCCGACAAACGTCAGAGGGAAGGAAAGAACAAAGGAAGGAAACAATAAAGGAAATAGAGAGTGGAAGTGTTACCAAAAGAAGGAAAGAAGAAAATTCGAAGCGACTGAAGAAAGGATGTAGGAATGTAAAGACGCCATCAGTGTTCCCTGAGTGACGTATTGTGCTGTCGTACTTAAGAAAAGGTTGCTCGCTCGAGGGAAACGAGGAGATGAAGTCATTCGTTAGACATTAGAAACTGTTCAGGGGGGGTAGAGGGGATACAGGACCAAGACCCAAGAGGGACCCTGGAGCTCAGTCTGCTTTACATCAGCCATGATGGACACGCAAAAGGCAGCAAAAGTATTCATGAATCACAAATATATGACACAACAATGTGGTCTTCATTATAAGTTTGTCCTCAGGGTGGCGCCAAAGGAAAGGCCATGATGTCACCTAAATTCAAAGGGTTTGTCACGTCTACGGGCGCTCAGCTCAGGAGCATCTTTTCCGATCGACATATATATATATATATGGTATGATATGGCTCTAACCAAAACCTAGCAAAGGATTCCATTTCTGGGTCTCCATGTCTTTGAGGACATTGTCGCTGCTCGGCTCTAAGGTCTCAGATTAGCCTCAACTTTCATCAGGCTCAAGTGGACTTAAGGTGTGCTTTGACCTGAATGCTAACATTAGCACGCTAACATGCGATGCCACTGTTTATGAGCGTCCGGCTCATGGGGATGACAGCTAAAGTAGCCATGTCCTCCGACTCTTCCTGGAGGGGGAGATCTAGAGGTGTCTTCAGGCCGAATGGGATACATAATCACTTGTGTGTATTCTGCATCTACCCCGTGGTCTGCAACCAGTTTGAGGGCACCTCATTGGGGGAAGGGCCTCTGAGAGGCATGGTGGTTAGGTTCTAAACCACCTCATTTGGCTTCTTTCAGTGTGAAGAAGCAGCAGATGTACTCAGAAGTGAATCCTCTCAGAGACACCACACTGAGGAAACTATGGCCACTAAACCAGAACAAGTTTGAATTGGACTTAATTGAACCCTGTAGGGGGATTTGCCCTCTCCATTGAACTATTAGGAGTAGTCACACTGCAGTGCCAGGAATCAACTCCAGCTCCAGAGCCTAGTGCCTTGGTCAGGGTTCGGCTGCATGATGCTGCAGGAAACAGGAATACCCTGAGGAAACCCATGCAGATCCAGGGAATCAGTGGATCCCCAAAGTCATTGGGATTCATCCTCCTGGGATCATGAATGTCTGAATTCATAACATTTCTTTGGTTGTTTACAGACTGCATGGTGACTAGCATGGATAAAAATAAAATCCCCACTCTGGCATTTCAGATTCATGAGTTCAAGACAGGATGACTGACTTAAAGAAATGAAAAATAAAGCCTTAAATTAAATGTCTGACTCTTCCTAGACACACAAACACCTTCAGGCAGACGATTAGTGTGAGGATTTCAAGCCTTTTTGCTTCCCGAGTCTGAGACTCATTCAGATAAAGAAACTTTTTCTCTTATTGATACAGACTAATCTCTGTAATCACCCCATCTCCCCTTATTTTCCTCACACAATGGACTCTCCTGCCTCTGCTGACAGCATCCCATTTAGCAGATACGGGGGTGCAGCTATCTCTGGATAAAAACCTCCACACATCAGGGTGACGTGGAGGGCTGGGTTCAGGTCCTTTTGTTCTTTTATGTCCCATGAGGGCAGGGGGCCAAATTAGAGGTGTCACCCCCCCCAACACTACCAAGGGAGAGGGGGGTTTTAACTGGACTGAAGGATAGATGCATCGCTGTATCGAGACGGCCATCTGATCGGGCCTGAAGAAAGATCGTAGGTCATCCATCATCCTCACAGTCAGAGGGTGTGTGTGTGTGTGTGTGTGTGTGTGTTAGTTTGTACTGAGAAGGAAAAAGGAAACTGTTGAACACTTTACTGCTGTAAGCAAAAATCGAGGTGTGAAAATGATAAGCCTGTTGAGTTTTTCTGAATTTCTCACGTTTGTTTTTGTAGGATATAAATTTGGTGCACATGTTTTTGAATTTCTCAAAAATCTTCTCTTCGCAGAAAAGTGAGAATTCTCTGGAATGTGTTTTCATGTTTGACTGGAGAGTGAATGAATAATTCATTGATTGTTTTACTCTGACTTCTAGACTAGAAGGTTTTTCAAAATCAATATTCTTTTTTAACCTATTATTTAAATTACTATACCAACAAAACCAAAAAAACATTCCCGCTCCAAATTGTTTAGAAATGTAGTCAATTGGTTATAATGAAAAGCTAGATTATTATGAAATTATTTATCTCTTTATTTTACATTTTTTAAACCATTAAGGAATGTTTTTTTGTTTTACTAAAAAGCTCCAAAACCCAACATCAAACATCATTTGAGTAATGGCAAGAAATGTCACACACACACACACACACACAGTATCCATGACAAGGTCAGCCCTGATGAAGGACAGGACATACACAAGATCAAATAAAACACTAAAGAAAAGAAGGAGGAGGGGCTCTGAGTGCCACTGATTTATCTGCTAAGAGTTCTGGGTAATTAATTAGAAACTCAATTATCAAACCTTACTTCAGCAGTCTCTATTCATTAGTGGCTAAAAAAAAAAGACCTGACACAGAAGGAAGAACACGAGTGATTCTGTCTGAATGCGTGCAACGTAAATACCCTGTAAAACAATGACATTACCATGGTAACAGGTCGATTTTGACTCAACCACCAAAGCAAACTCCGGCGCTCAGCAGAGAGACAAAACACTGTTTGATTGACGCCTGTGCTCCTCGTTTTAATTATTCCTCCAACTAAAAAAGGGAGAGACGTCCCCTCTGCCTCCTCCCACTCCCCCGAAAAATCTCATTTCCAGGGGTTAGTGTGCATGACAAAAATGTCATCATGGCCAAAATGGCTCCGAGCGGTGACAACCTTTCCCAGGGAAATGATATTTTTCCAATCCGGCGGAAGGCGGATCGTGTCACCCTCGTTAAAGCCTTGATAGCAGGTCTTTAATATTCACCGTCTTAATTAGGGCCGCAGTTAATTTCATTAAATTCTTTGGCTGCTAAATGAAGCAGATTATGAGACATCTTTTATTGCGAAGCGTGAAATTACAGCCTGCCCGCTGCCAATGGCGGGGCGAAACTAATGAATTACAGGGTAAATAACACCCGAATTAACCATCCAATTTAACTCCGTACAAAGCGCCCGGCGCCAAGGGGGGACGAGTAGACTTGTCAAAACCACCCAGCCCCGCGCTCGTCTGCAACCCCCGCGAGACACAATTACAAGCACGACACTAATCAGCTCCTCGCAAAACGGGAAAAAAACCCAGAGAAATCTGCAAGTGTCGCGTCGCCTCAGACAACAGAGAGAACAACAGGGAGAGACACAAGAAGAGCGGAAGGAGATTACAGCATGAGGTCAAATTAAAAACCAATCAGACACTTCATCCAAAATGCAGAGCAGCAAACACACCGATATGAGGGATTTAGCTGAATTTTAGATCAGTTCATTCTAGATGTGATAAGATATCCTCAGAATGATACGGTTCTATGGGTCATCAGGGAGAACGCTGATGGAATTCTATCGGTCATTTAGAGGCTTTTACAGGTTATAGGGTCGTTGGTAAGGGTTTTGAGGCAACTTGATGAGATTCTAGACAGGTTGAAAAGCTTCCAGATGTGCCTGATGTGATTCTATGGGTCTTTGAGATGAGTCTGGGGTTCTCTGAGGAGGTTCTGTGGGTCCTTAATGAAATTCTACAGGTCATCAAAGAGGTTTTGTGGGTTGTATGGGTTGTGAAAGGGTTCTAGAGGTACTTCTTTAGATTCCATTGGACTTTGAGGAGATTCCAAGTTTCTCTAGGGAGGTTCTGTTGAATTCTAGAGGTCTATAAGGAGGTTCTTTGAGTTTGAATGTAACCACAAAGGTTTTAGAGGTACTTGATGAGACTCTATGGGTCCGTGAGGAGATTTTAGGGTTCATTGACGAAGTTCAGTGGGTTCTTAATGAGATCCTAGGTGTCCGTCAGCTCTAATTGCTTCTCTTTTTCTATGTGACACTCTTCTGCCCCAGTGAAGAGCAAAAACATTTGACGTATTTCCTAATTAACTGCATTCCGTGTACACAATGCTGATAGAGTCTGTGTATGTAGTCGTGCTTACTGTTAGCTCAGGCTCAGGCGACCTTTACTAAATAAATAAAGCTTTCTAAACGTGTCTCTGGTGTGTTCCTGATCCCAGCGGCTCGTGGCTGCGGTGAAGGAAATTAATTTGTCTGAATGTTGGTTTTCAAAGTGGCTTGGACAGACATGAGCGAGCCTCTCTCTGGTAATTATCGGTTAATTAGCGGCGTGCAGCAGATGTCGTAGGGAGCCGAGCGCCGTCAACAGCCTCTGTAAACAAAGCTGGAAGCATCCACCAACTTCAAGAGCCGAAATTAATTAATGAAATAAAAGGAAAGCTGCGTACAGCCAGTGTTTCCTGTGTGATCTGTGTCATCTCAGCAGGACAGTTCTGCTTCAGCGCCACATGGTCCTGCTTCCTGTGTGGTGGAGGTTTACTATTAAGAGGACATTTGTGCTGTAGATTGTTCTATTCTGAGCACGTGACATATCAAGAACAAAGTCCGGTCACTGGGTACCAGAGCATAAAGTGACATCATCCCATGTATGGTCTGAACAGCTGCTCACAGAGATTCAATAAGAGAAATCTCATTTGGATTTTTAAACAGGAAACCTAAAGATTTCCGCCTTTATACATATTTTGGCTGTAAAACTGGAGTGAAAATTGTTCTTCAATGATAAACACAGTGGGTATCATGAAGTGCCTGTGTGTGTGTGTGTGTGTGTATGTGTGTGTGTGTGTGTGTGTGTGTGTGTGTGTGTGTGTGTGTGTGGTTGTGTGTGTGTGGTTGTGGCTCCCAAGTCCACGAGGGCCCAGCTCCAGTGTGTGTGTGTGTGTGTGTGTGTGTGTGTGTGTGTGTGTGTGTGTTAATGAGCTGGACTCTTAATGAAGGTGTTCTCCGCTAACAAAAGGCGGCGGCATGAACTGACCCGCCGTCACCTCGAGTGTTTGACTCTGAGCGAGTCTTTCTCTCCCTCTCTCTAATGAGATCAGGGGCGAGCGAGGGACGAGCGCGGCTGACAAATGAGCAGGAAGTGAAACGCCAACAGGTAACACACTCAACGGCTCATTTACAGGTGTATTTACACACTCAAGTGCAGAGTCTGACAGAGATAATGTTGAGTTTGTGTTGAACCTGTGTCACTGAGGATTGTGTTAGTTTTGTGTGTTGATGCAGTGCAGTGTGTAGTACAGTGTGTTGTGTGTGGCGGTACTCCGGGTGTGACTGTGGCTCACTCCACTATGTTAACAGTGTAATTAAATGTCTGCGGGAGTTCATGTTCGAGACAAAGAGGTGAACGTGAAGAGAGCGCCGTCTCATTAAAACCAGAGTGTGAACACGGTGCTAATGGGAGGAAGGTGGACACACACACACACACACACACACACACACACACACACACACGGACAGAGGAGAGGGATGGAGGGAAAGAGAGAGAGTAAAACGGACTGCAAATGGAGCGTTAATGGGGGAAAAGTAGTTGAACCTTGAATGTGAAGTGCGATTTCTCTCTTTATCTCTCTCTCTCTCTCTCTCACACACACACACACACACACACACACACACACGCGTAGAGTCTAATTAGGGAGCAGGTCTAGAGAGAAGAAAAGGAGACACAGTGTGTAAGACATGAGGAACATGTGTGAGAGACAGAAAGAGAAAGAGAGAGAAAGAAAGAAAGAGAGAGCGAGAGAGAGGGAGATCAAATCAATTAACATCTACTTAAAGCGAACATAAAGGATGAAGCCGTCTGTGCCTCTTCTTCCTCTTTATTCTGGTGTCAAAGGGCGTGTGTGTGTGTGTGTGTGTGTGTGTGTGTCTGTGTGTGTGCGTGTGTGTGTGTGTCTGTGTGTGTGTGTGTCTGTGAGCCATGCTTAGTGAGCTCTGTCAGGATTTCAGGTGAGGAACTTTGACTTTGAGTACTTTGATGAGGTATTGTCACTTGGTGCTCAACAACTTTGAACCTTGAACCCTGAACCCTGTGAGTCCAGGTCATCCCTGTTGACTGAGTCTTCACTTTTTGGGGGGCGACGCTTATAGACAGAAATGATTGAGAGCCCTATCTGCCGCCTCCTCCTCCTCTTCAAACATGGAGGGGCGCTTGTTTGCGTCAAGTGAAGGAGCTGTTAGGTGCTCTGCTCGCTGGCACAGCAGGAGGAGGAGAAGGAGCGGCGTCTCCCATTTCCTGCTTTTCCCTCGTCTTTGACTCCTTTTAAGTGCCGCAGACGACGCGCCAATCAAAGAGCGGGGGAGAAGCGAGGGAGAAGCGAAAGGAAACGCCTTTGAAAGAGAGACGGAGGGAGAGGGAGAGAGAGAGCGAGGAGAGAAAGAGAGAGAGAGAGCGAGGAGAGAGAGCGAGAAAGAGAGCAAGGGAAAGCGAGAGCGAGGAGTCCATATGGAGACCAGCAGAGCTCACTTCATTAGGCCTCCTCAGCCTTTCCCTCCTCGCTCTCTTTTCCTGACATAAAGTGAGAGATGAAGTGGACGGAGGGACGAGGGGAGGGAGCGCGGTGGCGGCGGCGGCGGCAGCTGCATCGCAGAAAGACGGAGCAGATGAAGAGGAAGAGAAAGAGGAGATGGAGGGAGTGAAAGCAGTGAAATCCCTTCCCTCTCCTTATCCTAATGATCTGGTTGTGAGGACCCGGGAGAGCCCCGTGCTCTAATTGATGTCAAGTGTGTGCTTTCGCTGTTAATCAAGGCCGGGGAATCAAACACAGCAAGAGAGAGAGAGAGAGAGAGGGAGAGAGAGAGAGGGAGGGAGAGAGAGCGAGGGAGAGAGAGGGAGAGGAGGTTTGAGCGTCAGATCCGGATCACAGTCCTACCTGTTTAATTGGGATGGCTCTCCCGCTGCCGATGCTGTCGGCTCGAGCCTCCAGGCCTTTCTTGTCCTTGTCCGGCTCGCTGGCCTTCCTCGACTGTGAAGAGACGTGCTGGTGGTCAAACACGGCACTCATAAAACACCGGCCCCCTCTGCTTTACCCGTGTGTGTGAGTTTAACCAGTCTAAGTATCTAGAAGCACAACACACTGATGACCTCATACTGACTCCACAGAATTACATTCAACCAGATGAGATATGACGCCAAACGCAGGTGGAGACTCACGGTGAAGAGGTTGGACCGGCGCTTGGACTGCTTGCGGACGGGCGTGGGCGTGTTGGTGGTCTGTGGGACTTCGATGCGGAGCTCCTTCTGGCTGGTGCTGGGCGTGGACGGCACCGACGACGAGTAATCGCTCAAGCTGCCCCCGCCGTTGCTGGTCTGCGCAGAGGGAAAATAATCAACCAGAGAACCGGACCTCCAGATTCCTCAAAAACCTGAAGCTCAGGGAGGAAACTTTGCTAACCGCCCGTCATTCTGAAATAAATCTCATCTGGAGTTTGTGTCAATATGTGTTTGGCATCAGACAGTAATACGTTTGGGAACGCCGGCGTGTTGTAAGGGAAAAGTTTCTTTCTAATGTGATCCGATGTCTAATCAGTGTAATAAGGTGGTTTCCTGGGCGCGGGGCGAGGCGGCGAGCGCTCGACAGTAATCAGCGAGGGCTAAAGATGCACGGGGGGCCGCTTGTGTGGAGGCAGAGGAAGATAAACACGGCTCTCCGGGGACGCTCCCGCGCAGCGCACACACGCTGAATGATGCCTTTTTAATGAGAAATCCATGGCGGATCGAGCGGCGCAGATCGAAGGGCTTAACGGCCTCGCCGCTCGCCCTGGTCGGACTGATGGGGGGAGAGAGAGAGAGAGCAGCGGGTGTGTGTACTTCACTGTGTACTGCACTCACGTGTGGATCAGACTGCATTCATCTACGTCTGATCAATGGGAGTGTGTGTGTGTGTGTGTGTGTGTGTGTGTGTGTGACCTCCTACCTGGCTGATATGGACGGCTGACACTTGTGTGGCGCAGACGGACGAGTGGCTGGGCGAGTTGGGGAGGGACTTGCAGGGACCGATTGACAACTGCTGCTTCTTTCTGGTGGCCACAATCTTCTGGGCAACTGTACAACACACACACACAAAAACACACACACACAATGTGAGAGAGTGAAGAGAACCCAAAACTTAAGCGTACAACTTCAGCCCTGACCTCCACAGTTATGGTCTCAGTAAAGTCAACTCTAAAGCCACCAGAGAGATGAAGAGTGGGGGGAAGAGAGGAAGTGAGTGATGGAGAGAAAACACACAGAGAGAGAGAGAGAGAGAGAGAGAGAGAGAGAGAGAGAGAGAGAGAGACAGAGGGAGCCCATCAGTCCTAATAACGCTGAGCTCGGCCGCCCCACCAACCTCCTCATTATGTTATTCATCTGTCCTGTTGGAGACCTGAGGACGCCCTCCAACACACACACACACACACACACACACACACACACACACACACACACACACAGGGAGTAATCTATCAGCCAACAGTGATTATTCTACCATTATTAGACTGAAGGGGTGGATGGAGACGGTTGGAGCAGGAGCAGAAAGGTCCGTGTCAATCAATGAGGGACCCTCCCTCATTACACACACACGCACACACCAAACACACACACACAGTAACACACACACACACACACACACACACACACACACACACACACACACACACACACACAGCCAATCAGGGTTGGATTTTTCCTAATTGTTTCTGTAGTGATTTCGGGGATGGATCGAGCCTGTGTGTGTGTGTGTGTGTGTGTGTGTGTGTGTGTGTGTGTGTGTGTGTGTGTGTGTGTGTGACTCCTCTCTATAAACTTCTATACCTTAAAAGCTGCTTTCCTGCTCAGATGAAGGAGGGCTGTAATAATGGAATAAGCAGCTGGAATAGGACGATGTCATTAAGGCGTGTTCATGCTTCTTTGCCTGTAATTGGCTTTGGACTTTGTTTACCTCCTAAAAACACTTAGCATGTTTCCAGCTCTAATTGAAGCTCTGCTTTAAAGGACTCTCAATGTTTGGCTTCTTAACTTTTGGCTCCCATAGATCCAAAACTTGTTTCTTTGTGCTATTGCCACAGGTCTCAGGTCTTTGATCTCAGGTCTCAGGTGTGTGTGTCAATTCGTCTCTGATCTGGAGTCAGGACGGAACATGGGGACAGGCGAGGACATCAGAGCTCAAGGACAGAATCAAATTCCTAGACGGCTTTTATTGTGAAGGGCAATGACTACCAGATTTTATTATTTGTGTGTGTGTGTGTGTGTGTGTGTGTGTGTGTGTGTGTGTGCTATTGTGTGTTTTCTTAGAATTTGATTTACAGCCAAGTATAAATGAAGAAGATACGAGGCAGAGTTTTGATTCGGACAGAAGACGATGAAATGAAATGAAGCTCCCGTCTGAAGTGAAATTATAATTAGAGAAGCGATTGTTCCCACTGTTGTATTTGATAACGACGAGCCAGAGAGTCGTGACCTGCGAACACACACACTCACACACGCACACACACGCACTCAGACCTGGTTTTTAATTGGACTCGTTAATGCTGCTGCCTGGGTTAATGAGCGGCGGCTCGTAAACACGAGCCTCCAGGTGAGTCGGGATCGAGCCAAGGGCGGCGAGTCACGACTCGGCCGAGGCTCAGAGGATAAACACGCTCTGTGCTTCGTGATGTGTCGATGAAGAAAAGTTAAAAACAGTGATGTCTGAGAGCCGGGGTCCCTCTGATGGGACGGGAGGTCTCAGGGAGTGAGGCTGTATTTTACTTTAAGTGTTAAGAACAGTTATGATAACGCCGCTCTCACTGTTATAACTGCTCTGCTAATGCTGTTTAACTTTACCCATCAATCTCCGCTCGGCTGTGAGCGCCGGCCATTTATTCTAATGGAAACGTGTCGGCTTTGATCAGATTTATGACGGCCTGATCCTTCCACGCTGACTCTGCAGGACACGGACACACACACACACACACACACATACACACGCGACCGCGCACACACACATTACGGACATTGTCATCGTTTCCACAAGAACGTCGTCTGATTGTGAAGCTCGCCGTTTGTTCACTTTGTGCTGGAGTTTGGGCTGGAGGAGGGGGCGGGGCCGGCGAGGCGGCGTTGCCATGCCGACTGTGCCTGCTACGACGCGGTAACACGGGAGTCAATTACAGCGATAACGGGATGTGACAGAGCAAACAACCTTCATCAGTGTCCATGAGCCGCTACTCTGTGTGTGTGTGTGTGTGTGTGTGTGTGTGTGTGTGTGTGTGTGTTTCCTTCTGAGTGCTTACACTAACTCTGCATGTGCCTGAAAGGGATGTGTGTGTGTGTGTGTGTGTGTGTGTGTGTGTGAGTGTGTGTGAGTGTGTGTGTGTGTGTGTGTGTGTGTGTTGTGGGCGCTACAAGTCTCCTGCTGTATTGGAAGTAACTTGTTATCAAGTATAGAAAGCAGAGTCAGTAAGTTAAGCTTCAGTCGTAATGAGTTGATTTTCTTCCTCTGCTCATTCCTGTTTTATGTACTTGATCCTTTAGTGTGTGTGTGTGTGTATGTGTGCGTGTTTGTGCTGTGATGGTCATCTCAGCTCGTTAAGTGTGTTAACGATGTGTCTGCTCTTTGACAGGAATTAGAAGGAAGAAGAAGCTGAGGCTGGAGTGTGTGTGTGTGTGTGTGTGTGTGTGTGTGTGTGTGTGTGTGTGTGTGTGTGTGTGTGGGTGGGGGGTCCACGTTGGGGTAATTAGGCTAATTTAATTAGCCCACTGATGGACGAGGGACCGCGGTGCTGTCACAGCCCCCCTCCCCAGAACCTCACACACACACACACTTGACTGGACAAGGCTTCACTTCCCATTACGGCACTGCACTATGGAGATCATATGTTAAACACACACACACACACACACACACACACACACTTAAACAATGAACCCCCTGAACCCTTTCCCCCTTAAAATTCCCCTTAAGCAATTTAAGGAAACTAAACTAATCACTGACTTTTTCTGTATTTTGACTCCTCTTCTTCTTCCTCCTCCTCCTCTTCCTCTCTCACCCATTGTAACTCATCCAAACCTTGCCGACTCTTCAGCACACACACACACGCACACACACACACACACACACCATGTCAGATTAGTGCGACTCAGCGTTTCTCCCTCTCTTGTCACTGTTATGAATCTGAATATGAAAGTCGTGTAATTAAAGCTGTGACATGCAAACTGACCAGCCGGCTGTGATCAATCCCAGCCAGCGAGCGGCAGGCGAAGGTCACAGACGCACGGCAGTGAGATCAATACACACACACACACACACACACACACACACACACACACAGGCCTAAGACTCACTCATCCCTCCAAAAATTGACATTTTATTTCCATGTTGCAAATGTCATTCAAATAGAGGTTTTTAACCGACGATCAGTCAGACACACGGGACAAAGTCTGCATATTCACACACACACACACACACAAATACGCAGTAAATGCTGCCGTTTGCAATAAATAAGAATAAATGTGTATTAATAAAGGCACAAATAATCAAAGCAATTTAAAATAACAAAAGGGAATTAAATGATAAAGATATTACTCTGTTAAATAATATCAAACTACTAAACAACTAGTAATTATCATGTTAAATAATATTGTTAAATTTTAGAAATATAAACTGAAAGTAAATCTTAAAATAGTAGTAAAAATAAAGTCAAAATGATCATTAAAATACTGCAGACAAAAGTATAAAATAAAAATAATTAAAAGTAAGAAAACAGATGCACATTACCAAAACCTGAGGAAGCAGAAAACTAGAAGTCGGAAAGAGCGGAAAAAAATTCAGACAAAAAAAAAAAGAGTAAACAGACTCAATGTTCAAAAAAATAAAAGGCAAATTGTGTGTGTGTGTGTGAGCGTGTGTGTGTGTGAGAGAGAGACGATGCAATAGCTTCTGACCAATTAGAGGAAGGCGAGTGTTTTAAGTGGCTGAAGGCCGAGAGCCGAGCGGCATCATTACCAAAGTCCTCCGCCGCAAATTAAGGTCACGCTAAGTAGTAATTATGGAAAGGAAGAAATGCTGAGAATGTGTGTGTGTGTGTGTGTGTGTGTGTGTGTGTCTGTGTGTATAGAAGCACACAGAGCCAAACCACACACACTCTCCAAAGAAGAGGGGGACATGCTGGGGAAAATACACAACGGACAAACTGTCACACTAACTAAAACACACACAATAAAACCTGAACAAACACCATGCACACACTCCAGATACACAAAGAGACACACACACACACACACACACACATACACACACACAACTCTTATCCTTTTACCAGTACCATTATCTCAGAAGAGTACTTGAGTAAAAGATACTTTCCACACACACACACACACACACACAGACACACACACGCACACACACACACACACACACACAGACACACACACAGACACACACACACACAGCTGCAGGCAGGGAGCTGCTGTCAGGCGGCGACTGAAACATTAAAATAATCATTTTGCCACTCGTCAATGATTCCACTGTAGTGGATAATTAAAAAGCCTGATTAATGAGGGATAATGACGAGAAAAATGCAAGGAGACAGTGTCACAGAAAATAAGGAACCTGGCCCGCTTAACACACACACACACACACACACACACACACACACACACACACACTGGAATAATTAAGAGGATAATAGGGCAGCGTTTAGTGTAGAAAGCTGCCTCCTGAGCCAAGAGCACTGAGAGCAGGGAACACACACACACACACACGCAAGCACAGAGGCACGCACGCATACACACACACACACACACACACACTCAGTAAAAGCACCCGTGGTATTTTAAAAAAGCAACCTTGAGGGAAACAAACTACATTAGAAGTCGTTTGCTGCTGGATGGGATTCGTTTACATTTCAGGGAGGAAATGCAGAGAAACGTTTGCTTTGCATCTGAAACCACACGGTGACTGAGCTCCATCCTGATTGGCTGTCGGCCTTTTGGAGGATAACTAAACCCTTTCTGGGAATTCTAGGACTTTGGAAACAAGGAGAGAGTTGAGACTATGTGGACTGCGAGGGCTGAGCGTGTGTGTGTGTGTAGGGTCTGAGCGGTGAGGCAGCAGAGCCTCCGTCCACACAGACAGGGATCTGTGAGGCTGCACTGACCCCTACAGGCCGACTGAGGCCGTGACAGCTGAGGTGAGGGGGGGTGAGGAGGGGGGAGGAGGAGGGGTTTCACTAAAGCCATAAGAAACGATCCTCCGCTGGTTTCTACTTTTTAATACCTTGGAAGAGTCGTAAGAGCCTTCAGTCAGCGTTAGGAGAGTTAAGGGAGCGTAAATGGGATGAATGTGAGCGGGAGCTGTGCGGGTGTAAAGTGTGTGTGGAGCCGGAGCCAGGGGCCCGCAGAGGATGAGTTAGTGTTCAGGTCTGTAATTAACCACTGATTGCGTGTCATATATTTCTCTCTAATTACAGCCTTTAACCCCGCGCCTGCCGCCCGGCCCGTCCTGCCAGACGAGCAGAGATTCATTACGTCTCTGATTAAATACGCCGGCGCTGACAGAGAGGAGCCTCGGGGCTTTACGGCTCCTAAAGATCCTACAGTGCAATAAGAGAAGAGAAAGAACTTCAGCCTGGATCTTTTGGGCTTGGCTGTGACTTCATCGTCGTGTTTAGAGACCCAAAAGGTGAGTTGGTGTGTTGATAAGCCTGGATTTGGTTTTCAAATTAAAAATGAAGCGTGCAAAGGGCAGGAACACATTTGAGCCAGATTCAACCAAACAAACCCAAGGAGGTGTGAGAGACCTCAAAAACATCAGATCAGAGACTTTAAATCATCCAATCACTGATCAATCACTGCCCGTCCTCCTTGTCCTGCTCCACGTCTCGTCTCCTGTCTCCTGTCTCCTTCCATAATGAGCGGCACTTTTATGAATCCCGTTGGGGAATTTCCTCTTTTTGCAGTCCCGTCTCTCCTCCCGTCCCTCACTATGATAAAACTTAATCGCTGTTCGGTTTCAGCTAAATAGCTGAGCGGGATCATTTCATTCTTAATTGGCGAGTGATTAAGAGCGGCCGAATGGCTCTGGCCGGGCCGTCGGTGGGGAGTGTGACCTTCCCAGAGGACTCGACCGTGTCCCCGGACAGAAGGGAAGATCAGAGAGTTTGTTTTTGCTTTATGGCGCTCGAGCGGGGACGGGGCAAAGTGTCTTACCGTCCTGGAAGACTCGCTCCACGTTGAGGCCGTAGGTAGCGCAGGTTTCGTAGTAGGTGCAGCGCTTCAGGTCGTTGGAGAGTTTCCTGGCCCGGCTGTCGTCGATCACCCTGGGATTGGCCGAGCTGATGGCGTCTAAGAGAGCGAGCGAGAACACGAGGCAGAGTTACACAACTGATCCTGTGCGATCATCATCACATAATGTTGATGAAAGTACAGACAGAAAAGAGCAAAGATAACGATGAAAGCAAATGTAAATACAAACGATGAGACAATGGAAACAATAACGGGAACGTATGAGGAGGAAAAGACTTCAGCGGTGCTCTGGCGCCCCCTAGTGCTGAATGTGAGCGTGTACAAGGAGCTTCTGCATCTTTTAGATCTGAGCTTCTCATAGTGTGAAGTGACTGAATGAATAATAATAACAATAATAATAATAATAATAATAATAATGACGATAAATGAAGGTATGATTTATTATTTATGACTGGACTTACCTGAGACTTGGTCCAATCTCTTAAATAAAGACTTTACTTTGTGTCAAAGAGAGTGAATCTCCTGTGTCTTATGGCCAATCAATGGCTTCATACCTTCCCTTAATATCATGCTGTGGCTTTTTAAATAAACATGTTAGAAATGAATAAGAATAAATGTAAACTATGTGGAAATGTTAGTGACAGAAACACACCACTAGATGGCAGCAACACCCCAGCATTAACAAAGGAGGCCATAGGAAGATGAGTGAGCAGAGAGAGGGTGTGTGTGTGTGTGTGTGTGTGTGTGTGTGTGTGTGTGTGTGTGTGTGTGTGTGTGTGTGTGTGTGTGTGTGTGTGCGTGTGTGCGTGTGTGCGTGTGTGCGTCAAGCCTGTGTGTGTCAGACCTTGTGTGCCAACCAGGACGAGCGGCAGGTCGGCTGTGTTCCGGTAGTTGGCCAAGCGGCTGAAATAATGATAAACTGTCTGGAAGCTGATTTCGTCCTCCAGGCTGAAGACAAAGATCACAGCGTCCACCCACAATGCAAACTGGAGGAGGAGGGAGGGGAGGGAGTGGAGAGAGGGGTGTGTTTAGGTTTAGGATCATTCCTCCGGGTTAAGGATGGAGCGTGTGTGAAGTCTTTGCAGCAGGTGTAGTACTCACCTGAGCCTCCGGGGGGCCTCCTTCGTCCCTGATGAGGAGCAGGTGACTCTGACCGTCCACAACGATCTCCTTCTTAAAACGACCGCCTGTGTAAAACGTCAGAGCACACACATGAGCGGAGGACGAGAGGAGAGACATCACACTGACGAGATCACGAAGATGAAGAGTAATGAAGTATAAGACAGAAATGAGAACGGATAAATACTTCACTGTGTACTTACTGATCATTACCTCATCCAACATAAGCGTTTATAATTCACTGACCACAGTTACACAGTATTTCATTGAGGCGAATGAAATCTACATGAATGATCTAAAGGATTTGTTTACAACAGAATGATGCAAAGATTTATGCTGATTAAGATGAAGGAAGGTAAATATGAGGTATATGTGTGCACGCATGTGTGTGAGAGAGAGAGAGTGTGAAAGGGAGTGGGTGTGAGAGAGTGTGTGTGAAAGGGAGTGTGTGTGAGAGAGAGTGTGTGTGAGTGCATGCAGCTCTGACAGACAGTGAAAGAGGAGGAGCAGTGATGTGCAGCTTCACCTCTAACAGGCAGGGAGCTAAGAGCTGAACAGACCAGCAGCAGCAGAGGAACCTCGGCGGCGTCGGACTCACTGAGTTACAACCGACAAACTCTACACTGATAAACTGGTGTGTCATGTAAAGATTAAGATAATTGTGTGATGTTTCTTCATACAACAAAACATTTCTAGGCCTGAATTTGGACGACAGCAGAAACCTGCACAGGTCTGAGAGTCGATGATGACATGAGAGAGACACGGGACGAGAGACACACGAGTCTGAGGCCGAGCTGCTCAACACACTGCTGTACAGGGGAGGGAGGTGGGGGAGATGGAAGGACGGATGATTGGATGGAGTGAGAGAGAGAGAAAGAGAGAGAGGATTGTTACCTGCGTCCACGTCAGCTAGTTTGCAAAAGCAGCAAAGAAAACAAAGAGAGAGAAGAAACAAAAGGCAAACAAATCAAAGATGCAGCCAAGAGCTCCGCCCCATGCAACCAAACCACCAGGTCACTCATCAGGTTAGAGAAGATACCAGGGGGGAGAGAGGGGGGGAGAGAGAGAGAGGGAGGGGGGAGAGAGAGGGGGTGAGAGAGAGGGGTGAGAAAGAGAGAGAGAGAGACAGACAGACAGACAGAGAGGGGGGGAGAGACGGGGTGAGAGAGAGAGAGAGAGAGACAGACAGACAGACAGACAGAGAGGGGGGAGAGACGGGTTGAGGGAAAGGGGGTGAAAGAGAGAGAGAGAGAGAGGGGGGGGAGAGAGACGGGTGAGAGAGAGGGTGAGAGAGAGAGAGAGAGAGACGGGGTGAGAGAGAGGGGGGAGAGAGAGGGGGATGAGAGAGAGAGAGAGAGAGAGAGAGAGAGACGGGGGATGAGAGAGAGGGTGAGAGAGAGAGAGAGAGACGGGGTGAGAGAGAGGGGGGAGAGAGAGAGAGAGGGGGGAGAGACGGGGTGAGAGGGGGGGTGAGAGAGAGAGAGGGGGGGAGAGACGGGGTGAGAGAGAGGGGGATGAGAGAGAGAGAGAGAGACGGGGTGAGAGAGAGGGGGGAGAGAGAGGGGGATGAGAGAGAGAGAGAGAGAGAGAGA
>NW_027466954.1:1150000-1153078 GCF_046128005.1 Genypterus blacodes
CTGCTGTTTATCTATACAAGAAAAGAAAAAGTCTGAAAAATGAAATTAAATAAACATTTACACCTGAGACAAACAAAACAAAAGAACAAAAACATTTACATCTTCTGTGTTTTTGGTTTGATTCCACTTTTTTATCGTCTCAGCAAAGGTAAACACTGAAACACACACGAAAGAATGGGGGAAGGTAACACACACACACACAGACACACACAGTGAGAGCATGGGTGGAGTGTGACCGTTCATTCCCTGAGGGTATGGAGGGTGTGTGTGTGTGTGTGTGTGTGTGTGTGTGTGTGTGTGTGTGTGTGTGTGTGTGTGTGTGTGTGTGTGTGTGTGTGTGTGTCGGGGGTTAACCAGTAGTCTGACTGTGACGAATCAAAGCCTCTCCGCCTCATCAGTCACAGCTGACATCATATTATCTCGCCCTTCGCCCTTCATGCCATTTCTCCTCACCGTCCTCCTCCTGGTCACAAATCGGCCTCATCATAATCATCTTCGTCTTCATCTGCTCTCCCTCTACTTCTGATCTTTCTGTCTCTCCCTCTCTCCCCCAAACACACACCAGCTGCCTCTTGTCAGTAGTGTGGTCAGTGTGTGTGTGTGTGTGTGTGTGTGTGTGTGTGTGTGTGTGTGTGTGTGTGTGTGTGTGTGTGTGTGTGTGTGTGTGTGTGTGTGTGTGTGTGTGTGTGTGTGTCATTACCGTTAATTAAACATGTCTGACAGGTAACGACACACACACACAATGAACTGCTCACCTGCTCTGTGTTGTAAACACAAACACACACACACACACACACACACACGGAACAAATGACAGGAAGCACAGACAGAAGCAGAGGAAGAGGGGAAGAAAGAAGGATGAAAGAGGAAGAGTGTGTTATGAAGGAGGAAGAGGAGTAAAAATAAAACTCCAGTTGATGGCAATTTGCATAAACACACACAAACAGCAACGAGCTGATGGCTGTGCAAACTGCCAGAGAGAACACAAAGGCAGAGAACAATCCAGAAGCTTACTACTGAAGAGCCTCACACACACACACACACACTGATGGATGACTGTGGGTTTTATTAACCAAATCTCCAGATATTGCAAGTATTTCCTCCAGATGCTCTGTTTCTGTACACACACACACACACACACACACACACACACACACACACACACACACACACACACACACACACACACACACACACACACACACACACACACACACACACACACACACACACACACACACACACACACACACACACACACACACACACACACTCAGGCCCGGGGGGAAAGCAGGAAGTCGGAGCAGGAAGAGGACGACAATCGACCGACTGTGCAGGAGGCGAGACAAAGAAGCCGCGCTCTGATTGGCTGGAGGCCATTATGTTGTCATGGAGTATGACAGAGTGAAGACGACGGACGATGAAGGATGCAGCTGACCGTGACTACAAAGTTACTATGACGACATCCTGGTGTGCTGGGAATGGAACCAGCAACCCTGTGAGGGTAAATAAAGGAGGCGAGGGTTCCTTTCACAGTTTTACAGCAGACGTTAAGCGCTGCGTTTCTATTGGCTTCCTGGAGCCGGGGTGAGATGGAGTTGACCTTTGACCCCCGGTGGCCAGTGTGCAGACGGCTGCTTAGCATTCAGCTCAGGGCCTCGTGTCACACACTCTGTCAAGCTGAATAAAGACACACACACACACACTCCCAGAGTAATTGCAGCGGGAGGCCTCTTACACACACACACAGAGTAATTAGTCAAACACACACACACACACACACACACACACACACACACACACACACACTCACACAGAAAGGTGCTTGTACACAGGAGAAAGACAGAAAAAGCGAAACTATAATAGATTGAATATTTTGGATTTTCACCACAAAAATTCAACAAAGGCAACACACACATTCCAGCAGACACACACACACACTGACTGCCTGACCTGAATATCAGCCTATAATCAGTCAAGCAGAACCCTCCCCCACTGCCCTCCACACACACACACTCACACACACCCGGTCAGCAGGCTGGCAGCTGGCCTGACGCTGTCATCCTCGCCCCAAATCAAAGGAAGCCACCGTCACACCAGTGGAGACTAACTGGTTTATCATCTGTACTTACACACACACAGTCACCTGAACACACACACAGGGACAAGCCATGTGTGACAATGTACCTCACACACACACACACACACACACACACACACGGGTTCAGGCGATTAAAAGGTCTGGTTTAATCACAGGGTTTATCCCAGAGCAGAATTAAGCAGCATTTGTAACCTAGATGGGGTCTTAGTAACCTGCCTAAAGAGTGTGTGTGTGGTGTGTGTGTGTGTTCCTGACAAGCTAGTGATGCACACACAGTATTTAAACTCTCGAGTCAATTTGAAGCCAGCTACATTTGGAAAAGAAGACATAAAGACGCTCTTTCAAACATTTCGATTGTCAGAAAGAGGAATTCCGGGTTTGTGGACCTCCATCACACCATCACACAGCAGTACCAGGCCAGGTTCAGATCAGTTACGTGGCTCTTCTAAACCAGGTTGACATCAGTTTCAGCAGGTTTGTAGAAGCTTCAGTCAGACCTCAGGTGAAGAGGAAGGAGCCGCCTGCAGCTGCGTCTAATCACACATGCTCCTTGTTCTCCAAACTACAGCTCAGAGTGTTTGGCACGATGACAGCTATACTACACAAGCATCTGTGTGTGAGGGGTGTGTGTGTGTGTGTGTGTGTGTGTGTGTTTCAGTCTTCTTGCATCACTCAGGGCCGAGGAGTGAGCAGTGAAGCCTGCCTGTGTGTGTGTATGTGTGTGTGTTAGTGGAGTTACATCCAGAGTGCTGTGAATAGAAACAACTGTAATTCTCTGAGTGTGTGTGTGTGTGTGTGTGTGTGTGTGTGCGCCCTTGTCCTCCACCCGCTGCTGGCTTGGAGCCTTACGTAAGAGCTTAGAGCAGCAGAGAACGTGGTGACACTCTCCTTCTCTATCTTTAACACACCCCCCCCACACACACACATCTCTCTCTTTCTCAATCTCTCAAAGGTTCAAGTTCACGGGTGTGTGTGTG
>NW_027466955.1:0-7500 GCF_046128005.1 Genypterus blacodes
CACACACACACACACAGAGACACACACACACAGGATCACACACAGAGACACACACACACACACACACACAAACACAGAGGCACACACAGACACACACACACACACACACACACACAGTCTGGTGCAGATAGTCAGTAGCGTGCCTGTATAGATTGATCTGTTAGCTGAGCACAGTGAGACGTCCTCACATGAGGTCACAGACTCAGGTGGTCCTGTTTGTCACTGGTGGGGGTCGTTGGCGGTCTCTACTTCCTGTTGCTGCTCGCTCACAGACAGGACGTCTCACACTCAGCGCCTCGTCTCAGCTCCTCTGCCGTGCACCAAGGCTGCGTGTGAGCAGGAAGTGACCTCATCATGTTCTGATGTTGGTCCCACCTTTATTATTGTCCAGTAAAGTGGATCGTCTCCTTCCCTCACTTCTGCCTTAAAGGTGGAACGTTTCCTTCATAAACTAGAGGGAGCGTCTGGGGCGAGGGATTACGCAATCAGGCAAGAAGACGAGCAGAAGAGAGGCGGAGACTTCAGCTCCTCGCCAAACAGGAAGCTGAGACGCTCTGAGACTTTACACTCATAAAGGACTTCAACCAAACCCAAAGTGTAGCACAGAGTCTCTGGTCCTGCAGTGGATTAGAGTCCCTACTGGACTCAGCTGGGTTGTAAGCTGCTCCTTAATCCTGCACCTCCTGATGCCTTCAGAGGCCAGGAGCAGCAGGACAAACTGGTTTTCCCTGTAAAGACATAATTAGATGTCTGGGAGCAGAGAGCCGTGTTATTCCAGAACGCTCCGCTGGTACGCTCGCGTCAACACCTAACCAGCTCAGTCTTCCTGCCGGGCCGAGGGACGCCATGCCGCGTACAGCAGCACGCCGCGTACAGCAGCACGCCGCACAGCAGCACGCCGCGTACAGCAGCACGCCGTGCAAAGACGCCACGCCACCGCACGCAGAGCGCCAGCCCAGGCTTTGTCCCTCGGGCTGAGGCGTGATCAGCACACTTCAGCTACATGCTCATAGATCAGCCACACAAATGTCACTGACATCCTGTTAGTGTGTTCAATATTTACACATCCATGCACTTCCTGTAGCGTGGAGCCGCGCAGATTAGCACCAATAAAAGCTGGAGGCTCAACGCTTCTATGAAAGATATGAAGACCAGAACCAACCGGGCCATTCAGAACCACAGCACCTCAGAGCTGAAGCCAGAGCGGCACAGAGCATCTGCATAGAGCACATACATGCAGCTTACCCTCATGAAAGTCCTGAACAACAAACAAACAAATATTTACCAGGCATGGAAATGTTTGACATGTGCCAGTCACCAGTCTGACACACACACACACACACACACACACACACACACACACACAGGGAGCTGGCCTGATTGACAGGTGAGGAGGTCTGGCCTCATTCAGCCGTCTCCTCCCCTGCTCACCCCTGAGCCTGTAGTTGGTGCTGTTGTAAGGTGGCGTCCTCCTGCTGGACCAGGAGCAGGCGGTCAGGAGCAGGCGGTCAGCTGCTGCTGAGTCACTCACAGGCCTGGTGGGAATGAGGAAGCGCTCACTTCCTGCTTGTTCCTGTGGCTGCAGCTGATGTGTCGCTCATTGTCCTGCTCAACCCTCCGCACTGGACCAGGCCATCATCTTCATCATCCCCGTGTGTGTGTGGGTCGGGGGGGTGCAGTCTGCCTGCGTGGCTCCGCCCCCTCAGTCTGTGGCCTCAGGCCTTGTTGATCATGGCTCCCATAGTCGCTGGCTCCAGGATTCAAACCTGCTCTGGTTCTCATCAGAGCCTCTCAGGTGTTTTACCTGGAATGACTCCTGGTTTACACTCCCTGCTCCTGCTCCTGCTCACACACGAGGACAGCCTGTGTGTGTTGTGTGTGTGCGGTTACTCCTCACACACATCCATCACTCAGAGCCTGGAGCAGCAGCAGGAGGAGCCTGTGGAGGAGAGTGTGGGTGAGCTGGGCCCAGTGCGGGCGTGGCACATGCTCAGTGAGTGTGTGTGTGTGTGTGTGTGTGTGTGAGCTGCTGCGGCCCGGCCCGGTCCCTCCTGTGCGTACAGGACTGCAGCCTGGTGTAAATACTAGGGTGGTGCCTCCCCCTGGGCCCACACACACACACACACACACCCTCCTGCTGTCTGAACAGGTGGCAGGGAGAGCGCCAAAACAAGGCCGGGATCTCTGCGATCCGGTGATTCCCTCTGACCGTCTGGCTGCAGAAGTTATCAACCAAATGTTGTGAAAGTGTGTAGGCAGGTTGGACACCAGAGTTTGTGTTACACCTGGAGGCCTGGTGGGGGCGCTGTGATGATCTGTTTATGTGTCCATTAACCCCTCCTCCCCCCCTCTGTGTTTACAGTATCCGCAGTGTGATGCAGAAGTACCTGGAGGAGAGAGACGAGCTGACCTTTGACAAGATCTTCAACCAGAAAATAGGTGAGTTCAGAGGTCAAACATCTCAGAGGGGACGCAGCAGCCACACACACACGCACGCACACGCACACACACACACACACACACACACACACACACCAGAGCCCAGTGCAGCCTGAGCCCTGATGAAGATGCAGATGTTTGTACTTCCTGTACGTCGTCTCTCGTACCCTCTTAGGAAATCAGACAGCCACGGTTGCTAGGAGACGTTGATTTGCGATCCCCTGATTTAGCTCAAGTTAGACTGTGTGTGTGTGTGTGTGTGTGTGTGTGTCACCGAGGGACCTCAGCCGCCTGCAGGCTGCACCAGGTTTACTTACTGATCTAGGTCCCAGCCCCCCTGAGAGTGAGCTGCGGTAATTCTCCCTCCTTCTCCTCCTCCTCCTCTCCTTCCTCCTCCTCTTCACTTGTTGCTGGATCTATACTCCCCACCTGGTTTCTCTGTTCTGCTCCCTGTGTGTGTGTGTGTGTGTGTGTGTGTGTGAGCCCTCAGTAGGCTGATGATGTCACGTATGTAGCGTGGGTCACGTATGTAGCGTGTGTCACGTATGTAGCGTGGGTCGCGTATGTAGCGTGTGTCGCGTATGAAGCGTGGGTCACGTATGTAGCGTGGGTCACGTATGAAGCGTGGGTCACGTATGTAGCGTGGGTCACGTATGTAGCGTGTGTCACGTATGGAGCGTGTGTCACGTATGTAGCGTGTGTCACGTATGTAGCGTGGGTCACGTATATAGCGTGTGTCACGTATGTAGCGTGGGTCACGTATGTAGCGTGGGTCACGTATGTAGCGTGGGTCACGTATGTAGCGTGGGTCACGTATGTAGCGTGGGTCACGTATGTAGCGTGGGTCACGTATGTAGCGTGGGTCACGTATGTAGCGTGGGTCACGTATGTAGCGTGGGTCAGCAGGCGTGTGGAGGTGAAGATCTGACTGATGGCCTCACAGGTGGTAACAAAGCAGTGAGGGAACATGTCTCCTCCCTGGGTCTTTGTCCAGTTCTTTTTCTTCCTCTTCTTCTTCCATCCTTCCTCCAGCTCGTCTCCTTCCCTCCCTTCCTCCCCTCAGCCAGTCATTCTTAAACTCTACAGGAAGTGAACGGCTCACATGAAGGGATTTCAAGAACATTCTATCATTCCAGTTTGTGTGAAGTCTGAAAGCGTGACGGCGACCTCGCCCGTCTCTTCCTCCCCCCCCCCCCCCCCCCCTCCTTATCTGTCTTCCTGTCCTCTGAGCCCGGCGGCGTCCCCTGGTTGCTGTCGGTCATCAGTGTGGCTCTCAGGTCTCGTTAGCCGGGCCGGAGCGACGCGCCTTCACCTCGGGGACGTTTACATTCCCGCTAATCAACCGAGCCCCCGTCCCCCGCTTCATCACGCCGCCGCCGCCGCTCGCTTCATTCTGACGCTGCTGCAAACTGAGCTGAGAGGTTTATGGACTCCATGTTTAGAGGCTCGCTGCACGGCCCTGCTGCTCCCAATGAGCCACAACCACTCAGATAGAACACACACCTGAGCTCTGCTGCTGCTCACAACAGAGAGGTGCGGGCAGAGCGGCAGGCCTACACGCAGAGCGGCAGTGCGGCAGGAAGCATTTGTCCGCCTGTTTGCTCTGTGGCTTTGAATGTCAAATGTGTGTGTTTGCATGTTTCAGCAGGAGGATCTAACGGGCCGACACACACACACTGACCACACACACACACACACACACACAGACCACACACACACACACACACACACACAGACCACACACACACACACACACACACACAGACCACACACACACACACACACACACACACACTCCAGGCTGCTCTACATCTGATCACACGCTCTACCTGCACTGGCAGAGCTTATCTCTTACGTTCAGCCCCTCTATAGAGAGAGAGAGAGAGAGACTTTAATGTATAGGACCAGGACATGTAGGAGGAGGACATGTAGGAGGAGGACATGTAGGAGGAGGACATGTAGGAGGAGGACATGTAGGAGGAGGACATGTAGGACCAGGACATGTAGGAGGAGGACATGTAGGAGGAGGACATGTAGGAGGAGGACATGTAGGAGGAGGACATGTAGGAGGAGGACATGTAGGAGGAGGACATGTAGGAGGAGGACATGTAGGAGGAGGACATGTAGGAGGAGGACATGTAAGAGGAGGACATGTAGGAGGAGGACATGTAGGAGGAGGACATGTAGGAGGAGGACATGTAGGAGGAGGACATGTAGGAGGAGGACATGTAGGAGGAGGACATGTAAGAGGAGGACATGTAGGAGGAGGACATGTAGGAGGAGGACATGTAGGAGGAGGACATGTAAGAGGAGGACATGTAGGAGGAGGACATGTAGGAGGAGGACATGTAGGAGGAGGACATGTAGGAGGAGGACATGTAAGAGGAGGACATGTAGGAGGAGGACATGTAGGAGGAGGACATGTAGGAGGAGGACATGTAAGAGGAGGACATGTAGGAGGAGGACATGTAGGAGGAGGACATGTAGGAGGAGGACATGTAGGAGGAGGACATGTAGGAGGAGGACATGTAGGAGGAGGACATGTAGGAGGAGGACATGTAGGAGGAGGACATGTAGGACCAGGACATGTAGGAGGAGGACATGTAAGAGGAGGACATGTAGGAGGAGGACATGTAGGAGGAGGACATGTAGGAGGAGGACATGTAGGAGGAGGACATGTAGGAGGAGGACATGTAGGAGGAGGACATGTAAGAGGAGGACATGTAGGAGGAGGACATGTAGGAGGAGGACATGTAGGAGGAGGACATGTAGGAGGAGGACATGTAGGACCAGGACATGTAGGAGGAGGACATGTAAGAGGAGGACATGTAGGAGGAGGACATGTAGGAGGAGGACATGTAGGAGGAGGACATGTAGGAGGAGGACATGTAGGAGGAGGACATGTAGGAGGAGGACATGTAAGAGGAGGACATGTAGGAGGAGGACATGTAGGAGAGGACATGTAGGAGGAGGACATGTAAGAGGAGGACATGTAGGAGGAGGACATGTAGGAGGAGGACATGTAGGAGGAGGACATGTAGGAGGAGGACATGTAAGAGGAGGACATGTAGGAGGAGGACATGTAGGAGGAGGACATGTAGGAGGAGGACATGTAAGAGGAGGACATGTAGGAGGAGGACATGTAGGAGGAGGACATGTAGGAGGAGGACATGTAGGAGGAGGACATGTAAGAGGAGGACATGTAGGAGGAGGACATGTAGGAGGAGGACATGTAAGAGGAGGACATGTAGGAGGAGGACATGTAGGAGGAGGACATGTAGGAGGAGGACATGTAGGAGGAGGACATGTAGGAGGAGGACATGTAGGAGGAGGACATGTAGGAGGAGGACATGTAGGAGGAGGACATGTAAGAGGAGGACATGTAGGAGGAGGACATGTAGGAGGAGGACATGTAGGAGGAGGACATGTAGGAGGAGGACATGTAGGACACAGGTGGCGTTGCTTGGATCCTTCAGAGCTGAGTCTTGAGAGCTGAGTCTTGAGAGCTAAGTTCTCAGAGCTGAGTCTTGAGAGCTGAGTCTTGAGAGCTGAGTCTTGAGAGCTGAGTTCTCAGAGCTGAGTCTTGAGAGCTGAGTCTTGTCCTGGCTGAGTTGTTTCTTTGTCTGCTTGTCAGGAGCCTCAGTTGACTTTATTCTAATCCTGATCTCTGTAGCATGATGTGAATGAACACGCTGGCGGCGAGTGAAACAGGTCGATCCTGACTGGCTCCTGTTTAATCCTCAGCATGGCTCCATAGAATGTCAACTGAGGCTCCAGCTTCTCTCTCTCTCTCTCTCTCTCTCTCTCTATCCCTCTCTCTCTCTCTCTCTCTCTCTCTCTCTCTCTCTCTCTCTCTCTCTCTCTCTCTCTCTCTCTCTCTCTCTCTCTCTCTCACATGGAGGTGTAACTGGGCCCATCAGAGGGAGTGCAGTGGCGTCTTGGTGTGTGTGTGTGTGTGTGTGTCATGGCCTAAGTAAGATGGCCGTCACCTCAGGCTCTCTGTGTCCCTCATCATTATCAATCTGCTGCTGTGATGATTAAACCATGGGGTCGCGTCCCGACTCCCAGAGCAGCAGGTCAGAGCTTCATCTCGCCGCTCTAACAAAGGCGTCGGCGTGAGACATAAATCTGATGGCGTGGATAAACAAAGACACTTCACACCGCCGCATTAGTGGACTAATGGAGGAGATGATGGAGCATTACATCACCTCCACCTCTCCTCCACCGCTCCTCCTGCTCACTAATTCTCTCTCTCTCTCTCTCTCTCTCTCTCTCTCTCTTGCCTTGGCATTCTCCCTCTCCCATCTGTCAGACTTCTGGAATGGATGATGGAGAGTTGTGTGTTGCCTAGCAACTGCGGTAGTCATGGGAACCTGACCAGAACTACTGCGTTTGCTCGTCGACAGGGAGAAATGAAATTGATTAAAGGGGAGAATAAAACAGGCGATGAGAGCGAAGGAGGGAGGAAGAGGAGGGGAGGATGGAGAAGTGGAGCAATAAAGGGCGAGTCGGGCGACATCGTTCTTAGAATGTGGCGCTTCTTCCTAGAGGCCAGAGCGCCGTGTCTCTGTCTCAGCCGCTCTTCATCCTCATCCTCACAACACTGTCGCATTAAAGGAATCAGATGTTTGATGTGGTGCAGAGGAAAATCACCGTAGCAACGGCCCTAGCAACCACCCCACATACTAGAGCAACCACCCAGAGCACGTGTGTGTGTGTGTGTGTGTGTGTGTGTGTGTGTGTGTGTGTGTGTGTGTGTGTGTGTGTGTGTGTGTGTGTGTGTGTGTGTGTGTGTGTGTGTGTGTGTGTGTGTGTGTGTGTGTGTGTGTGTGTGTGTGTGTGTCTAACCTGCCGTGACGCGGCCTCAGTGTGTTGTGACATCATCTTTTAGCTTTGGGTTAGAGCTCTCACCCCCACCCTGCCTGTCCAGATGTGTGTGTGTGTGCTGCATTCATCAGGCAGGTGTCTGGGGCTTGTGTGTGTGTGTGTGCCCTACATAACAGGATTAGAGCGTTTGAGTTGAGTGTGTGTTTGTCTTGTGCAGCAGCGTGCTAGAGGCTC
>NW_027466955.1:12500-17500 GCF_046128005.1 Genypterus blacodes
ACATTGATGCTACTTACGTGTGTGTGTGTGTGCAGCCATACATCGTGGAGATCTGCGACAGTCTGAGAGGGAAGATCTTCCTGAAGTTCATCGAGAGGTGAGACGGAGGCAGACACACACAGAGGGCTGGTCTCCACTCAGTCACTGACCTTTGACCTTCATCTCTCTCTCTGCTCCTCAGTGACAAGTTTACGCGTTTCTGCCAGTGGAAGAACGTGGAGCTCAACATCCATGTGAGTAGAGCTTCATGAGGAGCTTCATGAGGAGCTTCATGAGGAGCTTCATGAGGAGCTTCATGAGGAGCTTCATGAGGAGCTTCATGTAGAGCTTCATGAGGAGCTTCATGAGGAGCTTCATGTGGAGCTTCATGAGGAGCTTCATGTAGAGCTTCATGTAGAGCTTCATGTAGAGCTTCATGAGGAGCTTCATGTGGAGCTTCATGTAGAGCTTCATGAGGAGCTTCATGTGGAGCTTCATGTGGAGCTTCATGAGGAGGTTTGTAGGGCCTGACGCCTCTCTTCTGTCGCTTCCTCTTCAGTTGACGATGAACGACTTCAGCGTGCATCGGATCATCGGCCGCGGCGGCTTCGGCGAGGTGTACGGCTGCAGGAAGGCCGACACGGGGAAGATGTACGCCATGAAGTGTCTGGACAAAAAGAGGATCAAGATGAAGCAGGGGGAAACTCTGGCCCTGAACGAGAGGATCATGCTGTCCTTAGTCAGCACAGGGGTGAGTGACAGGACCAGGGGGGCGGAGTCACAGGTCAGAGGTCACAGCTCACACGTCTGCCTCTCTCCTCTAGGACTGCCCCTTCATCGTGTGCATGACCTACGCCTTCCACACCCCCGACAAGCTGTGCTTCATCCTGGATCTCATGAACGGTAGGAACCCGTCTCACCTTCATCTTCACCTCTGACCTCTGCAGATGTTTGCTTCTCTTCATGTAAACATCCTAACAGAGCGTCTGAGGCTCGTCTGCTCTATCAGTCACCACACTCGGTCATCTGCAATCAGATCTTGAGTCTGACACTCCAGTCGTCGTGGCGATCCATCATGTGTGATGAGGCTCAGCTCTATAGATACAGCTCAGTCAGGCTCAGTCCATTCTCCTCTCCTCACCTCAGGAGATAAACACAAGGTATTAATGTAGGTGTGTGTGTGTGTGTGTGTGTGTGTGTGTGTGTGTGAGCAGGGGGCGACCTGCACTACCACCTGTCTCAGCACGGTGTGTTCAGCGAGAAGGAGATGCGTTTCTACGCCGCTGAGATCATCCTGGGCCTGGAGCACATGCACAACCGCTTTGTCGTCTACAGAGACCTCAAGGTTCAGACCCACACCTCTCTCTTCCTCTTTCTCTTTCTCTTTCTCTTTCTCTCGCTCTTCCTCTTTCTCTTCATCTCACTCTTCCCCCCACCCTTACTCTCTCTTCCTCCCCCTCTTCCTCTTCCTCCTTGTTACAGTAGCTCTGTGTTGCTCTAGATGTTTATGTGTGCAGAGTTGTGCTGCTCTGCCTCCTGCTGCCCAGAGGACCCAGAGCAGCAGAGCGTCCATGTTTTCAGCGGCGCTCTGTTTTCCCTCTGGTTCTCTGTTTGGACCGGTTGCCATAATAACAGAGAGTCAGGGACGACTTTAGAGCTGTGTGTGTGTGTGTGTGTGTGTGTGTGTGTGTGTGTGTGTGTGTGTGTGTGTGTGTGTGTGTGTGTGTGTGTGTGTGTGTGTGTGTGTGTGTGTGTGTGTGTGTGTGTGTGTGTGTGTGTGTGTGTGTGTGTGTGTGTGTGTGTGGCTCTGGATCGATCTGAACTAACTTCCGTTTCCTGGACTCTCTCACCCTGTCTCTCTCCTCTCTCTCTCTCTCACCCTGTCTCTCTCTCTCTCTCTGTCTCTCTCACCCTGTCTCTCTCTCTCTCTGTCTCTCTCTCTCACCCTGTCTCTCTCTCTCTCTGTCTCTCTCTCTCACCCTGTCTCTCTCCTCTCTCTCTCTCTCTCTCACCCTCTCTCCCTCACCCTGTCTCTCACCCTGTCTCTCTCTCTCTCTCTGTCTCTCTCACTCACCCTGTCTCTCTCCTCTCTCTCTCTCTCTCTCACCCTCTCTCCCTCACCCTGTCTCTCACCCTGTCTCTCTCTCTCTCTGTCTCTCTCTCACCCTGTCTCTCTCTGTCTCTCTCTCTCACTCTGTCTCTCTCCTCTCTCTCTCTCCCTCACCCTGTCTCTCCCTCACCCTGTCTCTCACCCTGTCTCTCTCTCTCTCTGTCTCTCTCTCTCACCCTGTCTCTCTCCTGCCTCTCTCTCTCTCTCTCATCCTCTCTCCCTCACCCTGTCTCGCTCTCTGTCTCTCTCTCTCACCCTGTCTCTCTCTCTCTCGCCCCTCAGCCAGCTAACATCCTGTTGGACGAGCACGGTCACGTCCGGATCTCTGACCTGGGCCTGGCCTGTGACTTCTCTAAGAAGAAGCCTCATGCCAGTGTGTAAGTCAGCTGACCTGCATGTCTCACATTCAAACATGTCAGTGAGTGAGAGGTTCACACTGACGTCGTCATAGTAACTGTAACTGTAAGCTGTTGGTCTCTGTCACTTCCTGCAGCCCAGCTCGTCCTGGGGCCTTCAGGTGTGTACTGAGCTGTGTGTGTGTGTGTGTGTGTTTCCCTCAGTGGTACCCATGGTTACATGGCTCCTGAGGTTCTCCAGAAGGGGACGGCGTACGACAGCAGCGCCGACTGGTTCTCCTTAGGCTGCATGCTCTTCAAGCTCCTGCGAGGGTAAAGACTCCTCTGACTCCTCCTCCTGACTTCCTGTCTGAATCAGACGCTTTCAATCCGCTCTCCTCTCCTTCTCCGCATCTTTGTGTTTGCCGTGCATTTGATCTTGTGTGTGCGCGAGCGGACCAGCGAGTGTGTGTGTGTGTGTGTGTGTGTGTATGTTTGATCTGGAGAGTGTAAATGCCAGAGGTCTGGCCCCGCCCCCTCAGATATGGGGGAATGGAGGAGTGTGTGGCGGGCGTGAGTGTGTGAGGTGTCGCTCCATTGATGTGTGGCTCAGTGTGTTTGAACACAGAGAGAGAGAGAGAGAGAGAGAGAGAGCCTGAGTGTGTTTTGTCTTCCCGCTCCTCCTTTTCTGCTCTTCATTGATTTTTCCTCACCTTTCTCAGTTATGATGGTCAGAACCTGTCTCACCCTCCCCCCCCCTCCCTGTCTCTCTCTCTCTCCCTGTCTCTCTCTCATGTAGGCACAGTCCCTTCAGACAGCACAAGACCAAAGACAAACATGAGATCGACCGCATGACTCTCACCATGGTAAGGGGCCGTACACGCGTGTAAACACTCCATACCATCATGGAAGTGGGCGAGGGAGGCACACGCGATGGCGGACGCTGGTCGTACGAGTCGCCTCTGTGTCAACACGGCGTGCAGCACATGAGCAGTCTGAGGCTTTACTTAACCTGGGCCGCGCAGGTTTAGCCCCTGTTTACCTTCCAGTAATACCAAACGCACACATGGGTTCATTTCCCTATGCACACGGGTGTGTGTGTGTGTGTGTGTGTGTGTGTGTGTGTGTGTGTGTGTGTGTGTGTGTGTGTGTGTGTGTGTGTGTGTGTGTGTGTGTGTGTGTGTGTGTGTGTGTGTGTGTGTGTGTGTGTGTGTGTGTGTGTGTGTGTGTGTGTGTGTGTGTGTGTGTGTGTGTGTGTGCGTGCGCGCGCGCGCGCCAACCAACACACAGTGTTAGCATACCTGCTGCTCCAAACACAGACATGTTCCACTCCTCGCCTCGTCTTCAGACGCACACAGAAGGAAGTCGTCCTCTGAGCCGTCTTCCAGTCTGCAGCGTAGCGCCACCGCGTTCACCGGGTAACACTCAGTGTGACTGAAGAAGCTACACGCCTCTGCACACACACTGGCCTGTATGAGGGCTGGGGTTAGCATCACCCAGCCTCAGAGTCTGTGTGAGATGTGGAGCACGAGTCCAGGCGTCTCCGCTGCACACAGAGGGAAGAGGACGTTTCTAAACGGGTGTTCAAGCATCAGAACCATCCGGCCGCATAGCCTGATGAGCCGCAGAGGTCAGGGGTCAAATGTTTGGGCTGAATGGTGTCCATTGAGCCCACACTGACATATCTGCTCTCACCCACACTGTGTCCCTCAGAGAGGACACACACTGTCCCTCAGCTCAGCTCCCAACACAACACAACCTGGGACACAGCAGAGTCAGGGCGGTCCGGGTCCAGGTCCGGCCCCGGGCCTGAGAGCAGTCGTGTCTGTACCAGTCCAGCTCTACCTACCCAGAGGGTCAGGAGGTCAAGAAGCGCCATCTCCTCTTCCTCCTCTCCTCTTCCCACACGACTCATATCAGACAGACCCTGATCTCTACCGTCACAATAAACCCAGATTAGGATTTTAATCCAGCCACTCAATCTGGTCTATCCCCTTAATCCTGTGTGTGTGTGTTTGTGTGTGTAATACACACGTAATATCCCGCCTGTGGCCCTCTCCAGCGACCCTCGCACTCCAGACCTTCACACTGCAGCCCCCTGTACCCACACACTCTTTAAAGAGTGTTGATGTGTGGAGGTGCAGTACTGAAGGAGTCCAGCAGGAGGCAGCGTTCATCTACATGTGCTGTTTCTTTAAATGGCGTCTTGTTTTCACATTAAACTCCAATAAACACTTCAACCAGTGAACATTGATCAGATGTGGTAACAGAGATGAAGGGGGAGGAGCCTGCTGTGTTGAGGGACTGACCACATTTCTACTCTTCCTCTCTCTCCCTTTGTCCCTCCTCTTCCTACCTCCCTATTCTTCCTCTCCCTTCCCTCCTCTTCCCCCTCCCTCCCTCCTCTTCCTCTCCCTCCTCTTCCTCCCTCCCCTCAGAATGTGGAGCTGCCGGACTCTTTCACTGCAGAGCTCAAGGATCTGCTGGAGGGGCTGCTGCAGAGAGACGTCTCCAAGAGGCTGGGCTGCCTGGGCCGAGGGTACACACACACACACACACACACACACACACACACA
>NW_027466955.1:22500-27500 GCF_046128005.1 Genypterus blacodes
CATCGCCAGCCAGTGACTCGTCCTCAGTGACTCGTCCTCAGTGACTCGTCCTCAGTGACTCGTACAGCGTCTGCCCGGCTTTGGCTGTTTAAGCGTTTTTAAAGTTTACGTGTCCCAGCGTCCTCGCAGATGGACGTCAGTCTGTGTGTGTGAGTTTACAGCGTGATGATGTCATTAAGTGTGTGGAGCTGAAGCAGCCAATAAGGGAAGCGATTCAGTGAAGAGGCAACACGCCTCCCTCAGCTCCCTCAGCTCTCCTCCCTCTGATTCTGATTGGCTGAAACCAAAACCTGGAGTAGTGACTCCGCCTCAGTTTAACGATCAGCGGCGTCCCCAGTTTACTCAAACAGCAGGGACGCGGCCACGCTTCAGGTGGTTTAGCGTGACGGCTGCGTGTGTTCCTGACGCACTGACAGTTTCAACAGTTTTCTCCATGTTAACGTGTTTCAGGCTGTAAACATGCACACAGAAACACGGGAGGCGTTTTTATTTAACCCCGCCCCTTTCCTGAGAAGAAGGGTGTGATTGGTCGATGGGTATCAGGTGACGGTTTTGGGTGGATCTGACCGCACAAGTGTGCGTTTGGGCTCTGTCAGTTTCACTTCCTGTATGGCGGCTGTGGTGGAGGAAGATGAAGATGAAGATGTTTGACTTGATCATTTCAGGGTTTTAGTAGTTTCCCTGCGGCCTGGTGTGTGTGTGTGTCTGTCTGTCTGTCTGTCTGTCTGTCTGTGTGTGTGTGTGTGTGTGTGTGTGTGTGTGTGTGTGTGTGTGTGTGTGCACGTGCCACCTGACGCCGCAGAGGGAAGTGTTGATTAGAGGTGCATTTGTGATTTAGTTTGACTTTCTTGTAGCCTTCAGGCGTCAGGGGGCGGAGCTCCGGTCTTATAGAGAAATGTCTTTTATTTTTGTAAACCAAAATGGTTTTTATCTTTTTAATTGAAATTTAAGTTGTTGCACCTTTTTAGCCCAATGTGTTACTTAATATCTGTTTAATGTGCCAAATAACTGTTGAGCTGAACGAGCGGGACCTGCACACACACACACACACACACACACACACACACACACACACACACACAGACAGAGACACACAGAGAGACGCACACACACAGGTTTGTGAGCGGAGGTGTGTGTGTGTGTGTGTGAGAGAGAGAGAGAGCGTGCAGGGTACTAACTGTGACCAAACCCTCCGGGTCGGACCCCCAGAGGAGGAAGCCCCGGCTCTGGACTCGGATTCGGACTTGCGCTCGTTCTCGATGGATTCTGTTCACACAGTGTGTATGTGCGTGTGCGTGTGTGTGTGTGTGTGTGTGTGTGTGTCTGTGCTCCATGCGTTCCTTCTGTGGACTCTATGTGTCCCCCCCCCCCCACCCCACCCCCCCACACACACACACACACACACGCGCTCCACACAAAAGGACGGCATATAGGAAAAAAAATCAAAGTATCTATAAATATATGTGTATATGAAATGACAAAATGCTTTAGGTTTATTTAAAGATTAAATGTAGAAACATGACGTGGGGGGTTTTGATGTGAGTGTAATTGTTTGTGGTGAAGACTTCAGCTGAATCTTGCACATAAAGACTTTAGATCCTAACCTGCGAGGTCCAGATGATTATTTTTGTTCAGAATTCCAGACTCCGCCTCTTTTTCATATTTATTGTGCGGGGGCGCTCGTCGCTCTGGGGCCGGGCGCTCGTCGCTCTGGGGCCGGTCGCTCTGGGGCCAGGGTTGTCGCCATAGAAACCCTCCGGTTTACGCCATCAGTTTGTTTTCCATACGCCGCAGACAAACACAGATACTACTGGCTTTGGGTTGTTATTATGCCATAAGGATATGATAATACTGATATATTATTGATAATATTATTCAATGATTATTGTTATTAAATTTATTTTATTTCAATGATTTTGTTTTCAGGACAGGTAGGAATTTTGGTGTTGGACTGCTTGTAAAAACAGTTCATGAATAAAAATCCTTTTTCCGTGTTGCTTTCTGTCACGCGTGTTCACTTCAGACCCAGACTCATCACATGAAGAGCTGTGTGTTCATCGATCAATACTGTGATCGGTCTGTCCTCTGAATCAGCTCCATCCCAGCTCCATGATGCTGCTGGTTGATGTTTGTAGCTCTGCTAGACACTCGGCTCTGCCTGGAGACACAGAGCTCCTATCTGAAGAGGACAGAGGGACCACCAGATCCTGATCCTACTGATCCAGGTCCTACTGATCCAGATCCAGATCCTGCTGATCCAGACCCAGTGGTAGTGTTTCGGTGTGAAGGCTGCTGTGTGCTGCTGCTCCCATCTGAAGACCTTCTGACCACCAGCTCCTCAGTCTCTGCCACCATCTAGTGGTAACCTGGTGTAAACACAGGACACAGTCTGAATGGTTGTCTATGGCTTGAAAGCAATAAACACAGAACGATGCAGCTCCTCCTCTTCATCTCCTCTAAGGTTCCTATTCTTACACTCTGCCTCTTTACTGTGGAATTATAGATTCATTACATGATTTCTTTATTCTAATTAAGCAGGAAATTCAGATCCTCCAAGAATGAACACTTCATTTGGGCCAGTGAATATTTTAAAATTTAAATTCTTCAGTGTGAAAGTGTTTTTTTTGTTTGTTTGTCATTTAATATGTATCTGTTTTACATTTTGGTATTTAACACATTTGACAGATCATGTGATATTGTTGGCCATTTTTGAAGATTTGAGGTTTTTCAGTCAAATTGACCTTTGAATCTGACATTTTATAATTTCTTTATTTTCTTTTATTCTTCTATCCCTCTGCTGTTTTCTGACTGAACCAAACCAAGAACATGTCAGAATCTTTTCTCTCTTCATTTCCGTCTCGTCTGCTCTTTTTTGTTGACGTCCCTTTGTGGCCCCTCCCCCACAGCTCAGGCTCCTCCTGTGGCCCTCCAGCTGCAGCTGTCAGTCAGTTGGACAGCTGAGGCGTGGCAGAGCTGCACATGTGCTGTCCTGTCCCCGTGTCCCCTTGTCCTCTGTCCTCTGTCCCAGCAGGACGTCCCGTGTCCCTGCTGAGCCTGATTTTGGGGACCATTCCCCTTTTTTCCCCTCAGTAGCTTTGCTATGTTTGTTTTTTGTGCTCTGCCTCCATTTCCAACAAATGTGGGCTCCTACAGACCGGGTCAGCCCCCCCCCCCCCCCCCCCGCCCCTGCCCCCCGCCCCCCCACTCCAACTGCCCTCAGATATTTATAGAGGACTCGTCTGTCAAACAGGCTGTGCTGCTTATCTGTGTGTGTGTGTGTGATTGGCTGCAGACCCCCTCCCCCCCCTGTGTGGCTCTATTTCTGACTCTATTGCTGCTTGCCCCTCTGCGTGTGTGTGTTTGTGTGTGTCCATGGTGGTGTTTGTGTGAAGCTGGGACTCAGGATTGGATTCTGGATTTTTCTGACATTTTTCGTCCTCAAAGGTGAGACCTCAAAGACGAGATGTCCTCTGTGTGTGTGTGTGTGTGTGTGTGTGTGTCCATAGCCTACAGACAAGTTCCTCCTGGAGCTTTGATTGACAGATGAGGCCTCACAAGGCTTCCAGACCCCACAGCCTGGGGGGTTGGGATTTGACAGATTTGCTTGAATGTTTATCACTCTAAGTGTTTCCACAGGAAGCTCATGGGTTAATGTGTCTGATCAATACAAGTATTGATCTTTAATGTTAGATTCAAACCTATGAGGTCGTCTCAGCGGGTGGGTTCAGGGTCCTGATGCCGAATCTGAAACCAGGGAATTGTATGATTGTGTATTTTTCCTGTGATTGTTGATGATGAGGCTGCGACCTGATTGGCTCAGAGCTTCGTCCCGATGTTTACAGCTCAGCAGACGTCGTCCTGATTGAACTTTGAGGCGTTCCTGTGGTTTACAGATCAAAGGTTCATCACAAAGGTTTGATGAGATTTCTCTCCACTTTTTATTTTATTTTCTTAAGTTTCTAGAATCCCTATAGAAGTGTGAAGTATTCAATCAGATAAAGATCACAATAGGAAAACAATCAAGAATATCTCTTTACAATTTGTTCAAGATTTGTTAACTTCTTGAATTTTAGACTTAAAGTGTTTTTATCTCTTTCTAACTGAAATGTTTGAGTTTCTCTGGATTTCAAAATCCTGAAGATTCATCTTTTTGTCATGAACTCCAAACACATTTATTCAGTTTATTTCTTCTTTATTCAGATCTGTTTTTCTGGATTTGATCAGAAACTGACTGAGCTCTTATTTTGAAATCTTTCTGTCTGAATCCAGAGTTTCAGAGGGGAGGCAGAGCGGTGAGCGTTGACTCAGCTGTGTTTAGCTGACAGACGTGTGTGTTTGCTCACGTGTGTTCATACATGTCACATGTCACACGGGATGACGTCATTAACCCTGTGTGTTCATCTGTGTTATCCCTCACTTCCTGTCTGCGTCTCTTCTTCCTGTCCAGCTCTCTTTCTGCCACCAGGTCCCTCTTCACCCCCCCCCCCCCCCTCCCTCTGACATCACATCTGGCTGACATCAGTGTGACCTCACCCCCCCACACCCCCCCCTCCCCTGTGACACACACACACACCATGGCTCTGTCATCACGTCTAAAGCTCTGGGAGAAGAAGGGAGGTGCAGCGCAGCGTCGTGCCGCATGAGTGAAGACACCATTAAACTGCATGTGTGTGTGTGTGTGCTGTGTTCTAATCCTGAGCTGTGGCGTCAGGCTGCTGTGATGTGTGGCAGCTGTCGGCCCTGTTAGTCATCACGCGTGTGCAGTGTGCAGGTTGACCGATTTAACTGAGGGAAGAGCAATCGGGACAACGAGGGCCCGCTGGAGAACAGGGAGAAAACACAAAGCTAATCTGATCCTGAGTCTGTGGATTCTTTAAGAAAGCCCAGTAAATAAGTTCAAACTCTCTGTACTCATGTTTAGCTTTTCTCCTCCAGTAGCTGGGTAGCTTAGCTGAAGCTCCTGTAGCTGTGTAGCTTAGCTGAAGCTCCAGTAGCTGGGT